>NC_060284.1:50042400-50179353 GCF_021613505.1 Equus quagga | reverse complement strand
CATGGCACAGCAGGATTGGGGACACCACACCAATCCCCTCCTCCCCTAGCCTCTCTGGTCACTGTCCATTCACAGCACATGGGGAGTCTGGAAAGCCGCCCCATGTCCTCTCCCATTCCCTATCTTGGGGGCACCCACACTGGCTGAAGATGAACTGCTCCATGCTCTCCTTCTGCTGGTTGGCAGTCCTCAGACGCTCAGCTGTGCTCTGAAGGAGATTCTCCTGTTTGGATAGTTTGGTTCTCAGTTCCAGAAGTTCCCTTTTCATGGACTCTCCCTGGGGAAGAGGAACAGGTTCTATGTCAATGGTCAGAAGGCCTAAAGCACCCCTGCTTTGTGGCTCTCTATAATCCAAAGTAGGATCCTAGAATCTTCTTAACTATTTCTGGACTGGATTCCCCCCATTAAAGCCTCTAAGACCCTCCAGCTGATGACAGCTTAGGATGAGGCCACTAGGTGGGAACACTGAGAACCTGGGAGCCCCCCATGCAGGTTAGCACAGGCCTATACTCCTGTTGCAGAAGAGAAGCTGACTCCAGGCCAGGACTCAAACTCCCGTCTGTGAACGAGAGCTCAGATTTGGTACTGACATCAGTTATACCACTCAGACATCACAAGTAAGCCTTGATGGTTAGGAACATTATGCCTGGGGACACAGGACTGGCCTAAGATGGTTGGCAGTTTTGTCAATATTTCTTCCAACCTCAAGATGGCAAACACCCCTCCCTTGGAGTTGGCATGGTTGGGTCCTTCTAGGTGTCAGTGATATTAATGTGGCATTAGAATCCCTAGGGAGAGGATTCTGAAACATGCCTGTCAAAGGTTCCGCCAACCAGAGAGCCGCCCTGAGGTCTGAGAGCACATGGGGGTGGCTGACTCTCCCCAGGCCTGACCCAGAGATGCAGATTTAAGTGATATATTGTGATTTCACTGGGTGGCTGAAAGACACTGGTAGTCTCCTGGTGACATTCTGGGATCATGCATGACTACATGGACCTGGGGAGGTGGCGGCAGGAAGAAGTGCTGATGCCTTAACATGTCCCTGAACTTCAGCTCAACCAGACTTCATAAAGTTAAAGAAACTGAACATGTATGGGTTACCAGGGTTCTTATGGCTCTGCCTTCTCCACATTCTTTCCTTTGCCTCTTTGATTTCTTATCCCAGGGTCACAGCTGGGAGCAGCAGGGATGGAGTCAGAGCTGCACTGAAAGCAGCCACCAGGAATGAAAGGTCTCCCTCCTGGGACACATCCTTACAGTCCCGTCTGTCTGTCCCAACTCACCACTGGGCTCCTGAGCTTCAGGATCTGCGGGACTCAGGGGGCAGAATGATTTTGGGGGGCAGAACCAGTACAGGATGCTGGCCTCTTACCGCTTGGCCAGACAGTGCAGGGCCCCGGGAGCTTGGCAAGGCCGCCCGCCAGAACATGGTGAGGAGGGAGGTTGACTCCTCCAGCATGTGGTGCAGGGCACTGGTGCTGCTCCGAAGCTCGTGTATGCCCTCGCTGCCAAGCACCTGGGAAAGGGGGGAAGGAGCCATGGACATCACTGGGGCTGAGAGATCACTTTTTTTTCAAGTTCAGGGCTTAAGCTTCCTCTGTGAGTGAGGCAGGGATAGGGGCCAGCTTGGACCGGTGACACCCTTTTCTAACCGGGAAGCCCAGCATCTCCAACCTCAGCAGTAATCTCCCATTTACAAGAATTTACTTGATCCCAGCCTCCCTCTCTCTTTAAGCTTCTGGTCCTGCTCCAAACTCTGAGTCTCAGGTCCCTAATATTTGCACTGGTACCCCCTGCCCTTCCCTAAGCCACACAGTAGGCTTCAACTGGGCTCAACCATTTATAACTCCAGGGACTAAGGTGTCACTCCCTTTACCTGATATGTCCTCCTCCACAACCTCACAGAACCGACACATCACCCTAGTGGGTCCTCTAGGGACCTGTTACTCTCCTGGCCTGGGATAATGGCCAGCTCTACATTCCTGCCCTCACACCCAGAGGATGACTTTTAACACTGTTCCTGGAACCCCCTGTTGTACGTATTGACTCCGATGTATGTCTTCCTCTCTAGTGTGTGTCAACACCTAACAAACGTTCTACTGATGAGGGCCACATGCTGCACAGGATTTTGTTATTCTGAGGGGAAAGACCGAGTCAGCTACATCTGGAACAGAGCAGAGTTTACTGTGCAAAGAGGAAATGGAGAAGAAAGGCCTGGCTGGGTATAAAGGGAAGATGTATCCTCAGCTGTTGGGAGATATAGAGCATGAAACAAACAGTGGGAGAAGAAGCTAAAATCAGAAGAAGAAAGGGCATGAGGAAAAAGTGCACTTAAGAGCTGCAATGTGGATTACCTCTGCGCCCTGAGCTTCAAGTCCAGGGAAGGTACAGGCTGATCTCACAAGAGATGCTATCTTTTTGACCAGCAGTTTGCCCTCCCCAATCTGCTGTCTTAGGGCACTATAGTCATCAATGTGGCCAATGACATGGCGGCCATGCTTATTGGCAAAGGAGCCATCAGCAGCATCACCCTCCAGCTTGGGAGAGTTCTTTATTACTGGAGAAGCATCCAAACTCAGCTCTGAAAGATAAAACCGCAACAACACTGTTATTTATAATCATATCCTCAGTTCACGTCAATCCAAAGGACATCAATTAGGGAAAGAGACTAGGGACAAGAAAGGCAGTCGTGGAAAGTACAAACAGGGTGTGAAGTCCATAGATATTCTGGTTCTATATTTTTATAAGCTTTCCTACATCATCTCATAGTGATAAAACTGGCAGGAGTAAATTTTATCTTTATTGACAAATGAAGGACAAATATTATTAATAAAAAATTTAAAATTTCCAGCTTGAAAAAACACAGACAAGGAAATTAAGTGGAATACAGGGAGCACTTTGAAGAAAGGAAAGATTACAGTGCAATGAAGCAACAACAGAGTGATGGGAAAACCATTGACACAATGACAAGAAAGGCAGCCACAGAAGGTGCCATGAGTAGGGTGAAGGCCTGGGGACATGCAGAGAAAAATCTGTAAATTCAGATAATGTGTGTAAAGAGAGCCAAAGGTTACTTACATTAATAATTTTCCATCATCAGTCCCTGAACCCTTAAGTTGCCATATTTACCATTTGTCCTACTAAAGATGGTAGTCTCTGAGCCAGGAGCCACAGAAGAAGAGCTGGGGAAGACCAGAGCTGGAGAATTCATGCCAACATCCTGAACTGGAGGGGAGGCAACTGAATCTAGGGAGTAAAGACAACCACAATTTTCAGGAACCCCGGAACACACTGCATACGAGCACATGGACAGCCCAGTCTTCACCTCTGGAGACTAAGGCAGCATGACTCACCTCTTAGATAATCACCACTCATACACCACAGTCAAAAGCAGTAGCAAGCCACTCAGTTAGTTTGGAACAAGAAGATGTTCCTTTACACTGGGATGGTTCAACATCCACAAATCAATCAAAGTGATACACCACATTAACAAAGTGAGGAATAAAAACCACATGATCATCTCAATAGACACAGAGAAAGCATTTGACAAGATCTAACAGCATTTATGATAAAAACTCTTAACGAAATGGGGATAGAAGGAAATTAGCTCAACATAATAAAGGCCATATATGACAAACCCACAGCCAACATCATACTCAATGGGGAAAAACTGAACGCCATCCCTCTGAGAACAGGAACAAGACAAGGGTGCCCACTATCACCACTCTTATTCAACATAGTACTGGAGGTTTCAGCCGGAGCAATTAGGCAAGAAAAGGGAATAAAAGGAATCCAAATAGAGAGTGAAGAAGTGAAACTCTCGCTGTATGCAGACGACATGATCTTTTATATAGAAAAGCCTAAAGAATCCATCAGAAAACTATTATAAATAATCAACAACTACAGTAAAGTTGCAGGATACAAAATCAACTTACAAAAATCAGTTGTATTTCTATACTCTAATAACAGACTTACAGAAAGAGAACTCAGGAATACAATTCCATTTACAATCGCAACAAAAAGAATAAAATATCTTGGAATAAATTTAACCAAGGAAGTGAAGGACTTATACAATGAAAACTATAAGACATTATTGAAAGAAATAGATGATGACATAAAGAAATGGAAAGATATTTCATGCACACGGATTGGAAGAATAAACATAGTTAAAATGTCCATACTACCCAAAGCAATCTATAGATTCAACACAATCCCAATCAGAATCCCAAAGAAATTCTTCATGGAAATAGAACAAAGAATCCTAAAATTCATATGGAGCAACCAAAAACCCCAAATTGCTAAAGCAATCCGGAGAAAAAAGAACAAAGCTGGAGGCATCACAATCCCTGACTTCAAAATGTACTACAAAGCCATAATAATCAAAACAGCATGGTACTGGCACAAAAATAAGCACACAGATCGATCAATGGAATAGAACTGAAAACCCAGAAATAAAACCACCCATCTACGGATAGCTCATCTTCAGCAAAGATGCCAAGAACATACAATGGAGAAAAGATAGTCTCTTCAATAAACGATATTGGGAAATCTGGACAACCTCTTGCAAAAGAATGAAAGTAGACCATTATCTCATGCCATACACAAAAATAAACTCAAAATGGATCAAAGACTTGAAGATAAGTCCTGAAACCATAAAACTTCTGGAAGAAAATATAGGTAGTACAATCTTTGACATCAAACTTAAAGTGACCTTTTCAAATACATGTCTTCTCAGACAAGGGAAACAAAAGAAATAAACAGGTGGGACTTCACCAGACTAAAGAGCTTCTACAAGGCAAAAGAAACTAGGATAAAAACAAAAAGACAACCCACCAATTGGGAGAAAATATTTGCAAATCATATATCTGACAAGGGGTTATTCTCCCTAATATATAAAGAACTCACACAACTGAACAACAAAAAAACAAACAGCCCAATCAAAAAATGGGCAGAAGCCATGAACGGACATTTTTCCAAAGATACACAGATGGCCAATAAGCACATGAAAAGATGTTCAACCTCATTAATCATCAGGGAAATGCAAATCAAAACCACACTAAGATACCACCTTATACCTGTTAAAATGGCTATAATCACTAAGACTGAAAATAAGATATGTTGGAGAGGGTGTGGAGAAAAGGGAACCCTCATACACTGCTGGTGGGAATGCAAACTGGCGCAGCCACTATGGAAAACAGTGTAGAGATTTCTCAAAAAACTAAAAATAGAAATACTATATGACCCAGCTATCCCACTACTGGGTATCTATCCAAACAACTTGAAATCAACAATCCAAAGTGACCTATGTACCCCTATGTTCACTGCAGCACTATTCACAATAGCCTAGACATGGAAGCAATCCAAGTGCCCACTGACCAATGATTGGATAAAGAAGATGTGGTATATATATATATATATATATATATATATATATACACACACACACAATGGAATACTACTCAGCCATAAAAAAGACAAAATCATCCCATTTGCAACAACAGGGATGGACCTGGAGGGTATTATGTTAAGCAAAATAAGCCAGACTGAGAAAGACAAACACCATATGATTTCACCCATATGTGGACTATAAACAAACACACAGACAAAGAGAACAGTTCAGTGGTTACCAGGGGAAAGGGGAGCACCTATATGGGGACAGACAAGAAATAATGTATGACTGAAATTCATAATGATGTAAACTATTAGGAACTCAATAAAAAAATTAAAAAATAAAAAAGGAGATGTTCCTTTGATTGAAGTGTCCCATGAGAAAGCAACTTCTAGTTTGAAAAATCATCACATATATTTTTCTAACCCCAGTTTTGAATATAATTTTGTATGTGGTGTCTAAAACAATGCCTTGTAACTAAATGTAAATATGCATAAATATATGAAGTAGTGTATATGTTAAAAATATTGAATCAAAGAATGAATGGATTTATGGGCAACTAAACTCAACATTCTAATCACTATTCTGATGAGACTGTCCTAGAAAAAATGTAGCAGTGTGAGAAGAATAGAAGACAAAGGCCTCAGTGGATTAGAGATGCCCTGTTGGAGACCGGGCAACAATTGTACAGTGCAGGAACTGGAAAAGAGCATAAAGAAGACAGAAGGGATCCTGCTCAGCCAAATGTGGCTTAGAGCCCACTTTCCAGCTCAGGCCTCTGGTGGGTGAGGAGGAGGAGCAGTGACTGAGCCAGTGGGGCTGCGTCCTGGCTGGTGTTATGGGGAGGCAGTGAGAGGGGAAAGCCTGGTTGGGGGAGAGAAAGAGACACACTGAACACTGCAACCATCATGGCAGCCCCAGCAAGCGAAGCATCCACCTCACATAGGCCCGGCAGTTTCTACCTGCCAGGCACTATGCTTGGCAGTCCACATACACTTTCTGATTTAATGGCCGCAACAACATGATCTCAGGAGTATCACCTTCATTTGACAGATGAGATCATTGTCTGATAAATGAAAATCCAGCAGAAGCAGGAAAAAAAATAAGAATTAACATGTCCCAGGAATCATAGGCTGAAAGTCTAAAAGCTCAGCTCTAGATAATCCTGAGCAGAAGCGGTTCCTAGTTAGAACGAAATTGAGGCTATGGCCGTGGAGGTGAGTGGAGATGGTGAATTAAATGGTGTATCCAAAGGAAAGAAAGAAGAGGAAGTAGAAAGAATGTGTCAGGATACTGGGATGTAGGGGCAGTAATAATATTCATATTAAAACTAGGGGAAGTGAGATTGACGAAGGGAATTGAGAAGAGAGGGCAAGAACTGGTTAAACATTTCTATCTGGAGAGGCAGGCAAGGGAGTGGGGGCAGAAGAAGAGGATGACTGCCACCTGAAATAAACATGGCACCATCTACTTCTCTCCCATGACCAGGATTTCCTTAGGGACGGGAATGTTTTGCCATACAGCTGAGTTCCCACAAATTAGGGAATGGGAAGCCAGGCTGGGGAGGCCAGCAACACTGAGACAGAGCATGGTGAGGTGGAAGGAACACAGACTGGAAATCCAAACATCTGGGTCGAGTCCTGGTTTGGTTTCTTAGCTCCTGTAACCCTAGCGTGTCAGTGACATCTCAGTGCCTAGGTCTTCTCATGTGAAATACAGAGACAGTAAAACCTGCCCTGGCTCAGATGAATTATTTGAAAAATTACTTGAAAACATGGTAAATTTTAAAGCACTCCACAAATATGAGAAATAGTTATTAACACGCACAGGCGTTAACTGTTGAGCAATTCTTATTGCACTTGTAAATTATTTCATTTAATGCTTCAAATAACCATACAAAGGTATATATTATTATTCTTCTCATCTTGAAGATTAGGCTTAAATAACTGAGGAGTATAATCACCTTGCTCAACGCAAACTACCTGTAAATCACAAACTCAGAATGTGGAGCCAGGGCTGACCCTGAATCCCATGCTCTTCCTCAAGGCACTGTATTGAGGCACCTCCGACGTCACCTGACCCTAAGGACCATGGGAGAGGTAAAACTGCCCCTCTCTGCTGACCTCCCTACCAGCTGAGGGGTTCCTGATTCCCCTCTCCTTCCTACCTTGGAAGAGTGGCTGCTTGTTTCCAGGGTCAGTGTTGGCTGGAAAGTTAAGAGACAAGGGGCTGAGGCTGGCTTTGCCAGCACCACCATCCAACTGCTGCTGCAGCTGCAGTCGCAGACAATTGTTCACCTGGATGCTCTGCTCCAGCTGCCCTCTCAAAGCTCGGATGTCTGCCACCAGGTGGCTCAAGTCACTGCTCAAAGGGACTTGGTGACAGGCATCCCAGATGTAACCTGAAAGAACAGAGAGAGGAGGGGCCTGGTGGCACTGATCCAAGTATCCAAGCACTTGTCAGAATACTCTTCTGTGACATTCCTTTCTGCCAAGGACCCCATTGTAACCTCAGGGTCCCAGGCAATACATCTGTGATGGAGATGTCACTTTCGCTGTGTGGGGCCAGGCACACACTGAGATGGCACACACTCCAGTCTGGAATTTTCCTGAGGCTCAAATGGCCCATGTGCATCTAGAGGGCATCTGATCAGCAGATGAGGTCAAGCCTATTGTTTCATCTCCATGTTAACCTCAGTCCTACAAGCTGGAGAGCAGGGTCTCCCAAGACAGGAGGTCAGCATTGAACTAGAGAAGGGCAAGGGCTGAGGGAGAAGATTTGATGACCTCCACAATCAGGAAGCAGCGGAGAGGAGGAGGAAGGCATCAGGCCTTTTGGTGGCATGTAAGAATGGGAGCTGGGCACCACACACCAGAGATCATAACTAATTGAAGTTTTCACCTTCTCCACGTTTTTTACCTCACTCACCTCACATAGTCTATTCCCATGTACTGGGGATGAAGAGATCTAGGAAATAGTCTACAAGACCAGACTGCTTATCTGAAAACTTTGAAGCCAAATGTATTTCAAAAGGTAGAATTCGTTTTGGTTTTTAGCAAGGCAATAGGACACATATTCCATATAATACATGCACCCAGTTGCATCTGGGCCACAGCCCCTAATCAAACACATTCATATTTCTGCAATGAGCTATGTGAATACTCTCACTGAGTGGGATAAATGAAGACTATGAATACCCTTTTGTCAGTTCAATTACGTTTTGTTATCAAATAAGTATATAAAACAGATGTCAATTCAGAGCTCTTACTGGGTTATTGAATTAAGGATAAGGGATTATGGGGCTTTAGTGGCAGTAGCTTTGAAATAAAGCCTAAAAGACCTATAAAAAGGGAGAACATCAGAAAGGGGAGGTAGTTCAGGATGAAGTGGTTTCTAGATGCTAACCCCAAATTTCCATGATGCTCCTCCCTCTCTTTCTTTCCCTAAATCCAAATTCTCACAAAGTTTTACTTATTTTTCTTAAAAAAATGTTTTTCCTCTATCCATTCCCCTTTATCTTGCCAATAGCACCTTATGTTAGACTCTCATCACTTAATGCCAGAAGATCACCACACCCATTCAGTAGGTTTCCCTGATTCTAACGTCCAGCTCCAGTGTGTCCTACAGTCTTACCATCTCAAAATTGTTTCTGTCATGCAACCTATTTTGCTTGGAAAAAACCTACTCATTTTCCACTGCCTACTGCCCAGAATGTAAACTTTCATGCTACCTTGTAGGCCTTCTGTACACTGTCAACTCTCCTTCCAACTAAAGTGACTTCTCACACCCCTGATACAAAGTTCTCCTGTAGGCAGGTTGGCCTTCTTCCCAAGCCAGTACTCCCCTGACTTTGTACATGAGCTATGCTCTCAGCCTGCTGTGCAGCTGACATTTCTTCAAGTTCTGGTTCACCTTCTTATCAGCAAATTAGAAAATTCAATCAGGTTTTGTGAAAATTCAAATTTGGTTGAACAGTGAAAATTCTTAATATAATCAATCATGTTGCTTGAGGAATTTTTAAACATATAATCAAGAAAACTTAGAATTGAAAGGCTTAGGGAGTCAACATCTCATCCAAAGCAAGAACTGCTTCTATGGGATCCTTGACAAATCATCCCTTTCTATTCAAATAGAGCGGGATGGGGAGCTTACTCCTCCACAAACCAGCCATTCCGTCACTAGAAGGCTCTCGTGGTAAGGAAGCATTAATTATGTAGATCCAAATCCCACCCCCTTCACCCATTGGCCCTTGTTCAGCCCTCTCCAGGGACACAAAACACATCAGCTCTTCTTCATCTAACAGTTCTTCAAATATTTAAAGCCAGTTCTCATCTCCTCATGATCTTTTCAAAGCCTAGACACTTTTAGTTTCTTCAATCAGTTTGAGATTTCTGGTACCTCAGCATTTTGCTCCCCGTCTTCATTATGCCTCCTCGTTTGTCAGCGTCCCTTTTACAAGATGGTGCCTGCCCCACAACCCAAGAAAATTTCTGACACGGTCTCACCATATGGATACTACACTTATACTAATGTGGTCACAGGCTGAGTTGGCTTTTCCAGCAACCTTGGCCTGCAACTTCCTTGTGTAAATGTGTTTCTTCCTAACACCCCCATCCTCAAGCCCATGAATGCCTAGCAAGAAGAGCCAGGCCTCCCCATCTTGTACTTCTACCTCTGATATTTTTAATCAAGCTCAGGATTTCTTTTTTCATCTTTGCTCAATTTCATTATTTTGACATCAGCTCTCTGTTCTAGCCTGCTTGGATTCATTAACTTTGTGTTTAGAATACCCTCCCCCATTTGAAGAAGAATGGGGAAATATAACAAGATTCTCAAGATACTAGATTATTATTTCAGCAGGTGGCAAAAGTGCTCAATAAAAGAGTTTAAAATTTAAATCCAGGCTTGAAATTCAAATCTTATTAGTGGTATTGTCGTAAAACTTTTGTATCTTTTAATTTTCTCACTGGGGAAAGGGTCAGGGTGGAGGAGGTTGCCTGCTACACTGACTGCATGGGTGGCCAGTGTTATTAGTCACAATATTCCAGACCTTTTCAAAGGATGATACCATCAGGACAGTTCTTTGTATTTAAGAAAATCATTGCATTCTCCGGACTTTGATTAAGTTGCCTCTGGCCATCTAAGCGGGTAAAGTTTGACTCCTGTGGGCTATTTTTAAGGATGCCTAGTCTGGATCTTGCTCATGTCACCAACCCCTGGGCTTTGTGTGTGAGAGCTCCCCTCTCTTCTTGTGGGAGCCCCAGGCCTGGATGAGGGTTTTTCTGAGACTGAACTCTGAAGCTTTCCAGACCTCTCCAACTCCCAAGGTAATGACCTCACCAGGATCCTAAGCAAGCGCAGGAAGCTCATGGGGTGGGGGAGTAGAGGGGAACACATACCTTTCAGCCCCTTCTTGGAATTGCCACAAAGTGCCTCGTAGATCTGTAGCTCTGACTGGAGGGACTGGAAGAGCTGCTGTTTCTCTTCACACTGTTGCTGCAGGAGGGCCAGCTTCTGTTGCAGCCTGCCAGGGGAGAGGCAAGGGTCTGCTGAGCTGTGGGGCCACTCAGCCTCACCAAGGCAATAAGCTGTGAGCCAACCTTTGCAGTATAGACTTTTAGCCCTAGATGTCAACCAGGAGTCATGAGACCATCACTTTTATCTCACAGATGTGGAAACAGGCTCAGAGAGGGAGAGGAACTTTGCTCGGAGTTGTGCCATTAGCTACTGTAGCTCGGAGCAGACACCAGCCCGGTGTTCTTACTGGTCCTACAGTATTCTTTTCCTGTGGACAAGCAGTTATAGGACCTATGCTGGGAAGCAGCAACACAGCTGGTGTCAATGCTGCCTATGCGATGGTGAGACCAGTGTCCTCAATCTCACTGAAAGCAGAAGAACGTTCTTCCTCCAGTATCTGATATGCTGAAGTGTTCTATAACAGGGTTTTACTCTCTCAACTTTGGAATAAAAAAGCACGTTCCCAGAGAAGCCCTTCCTTCTGCTCAAACCATAAATCAAGAAAGCAGAGGGGAAACTGAGGTTTCAAAAATGGGCAATTAACTATATTGCCAATATCCCTTTTTCTAAATCTGAAAATGGGGCTACCTTCCTCATCAATGGGCTTCCTCTAACCTGGAATCTTTCTCCTGGAGAGAGAGTCGCTCCTCTCGGAAATGCAAGATCTCCTGCTGCTTCTCCTTCAAGTCTTCCAAAAGCTGCTGCCTTTCCACCTTTTGGTGCTCCAGCTGCATTTCCAGCTCTTGAAGCCGGGTTCGAGAGGTCAGCAGGGCCTCCCTCAGGCGTTCCGTTTCCTGGGAGTGCTCTGGTGAGCAGAACACAGGAGTGTTTATAGTGTGAGGATGAACGTCAGCAAGATAAGCGCAAGCACATGCGTGCTGACAAATAGAACCAAGGTGAAAGGGAGGCCAGTATATGCTGCGACCTGCCAGAGGAGGCGAAGAGAACATGGGCCCCCTACATCCCCACACCCTGGGGAATGGGGTACTTCCATCTTTGCAATGCCTTTGATATTCTGATTTAGTAAGACCAACCTTACTTTTAGAGAAATTTTGGTTTCTACCACTTACTATTTTCTTGTGTGTGGGTGTGATGTCTTTTTTCTTCTTAATTTATTTAATTATTTTACTGAGGTCATATTGGCTTATGACATTGTGTAATTTCAGGTGTACCTTATTATATATCAGTTTCTGTATGGACTGCATCGTGTTCACCACCAAAGGTCTAGTTTTTATTTGTCACTATACATATCTGCCCCTTTACCCCTTTTGCCCTGCCCCCACCCCCTTCTCCTCTAGTAACCACTAATCTGTTCTCTTTGTCCATGTGTTTATCTTCCACATATGAGTGAAATCATACAGTGCTTGTCTTTCTCTGTCTGGCTTATTTCACTTAACATGATACCCTCAAGGTCCATCCATGCTGTCGTCAATGGCGCAATTTTGTCCTTTTTATGGCTGAGTAGTAGTCCATTGTATATATACCCCACATCTTCTTTCTAGGCGGTTGGGTTGCTTCTACATCTTGGCTATCGTGAAAAATGCTGTGATGAACATATGGATGCATAAATCTCTTCGAATTGTTGATTTCATTTTCCTCAGAAAAATATCCAGTAGTGGGACAGCTGGATCATATAGTATTTCTATTTTTAATTTTTTGAGAATCTCCATACTGTTTTCCATAGTGGCTGCACCAGTTTGCATTCCTACCAGCAGTGTATGAGGGTTCCCTTTTCTCCACATCCTCTCCAACATTTGTTATTATTTTTCTTGTTAATTATAGCCATTCTGACAGGTGTAAGTGATATCTCATTGTAGTTTTGATTTGCATTTCCCTGAGAATTAGTGATGCTGAACATCTTTTCATGTGCCTGTTGGCCATCTGCATATCTTCTTTGGAAAAATGTCTATTCATATCCTCTGCCCTTTTTTATTTTTTTTGGTGAGGAAGATGGGCCCTGAGCTAACATCTGTTGCCAATCTTTCTCTTTTTTTGCTTGCAGAAGACTGGCCCTAAGCTAACACCGGTGTCAATCTTCCTCTATTTTGTATGTGGGATGGATGTTGCAACAGCATAGTTTGAGGAGTGGTGTGTAGGTCCACACCCGTGATCCAAACCCATGAGCCCCTGGCCACCGAAGTGGAACATGTGAACTTAACCACTATGTGACTGGGCCAGCCCCACCTCTGCTCATTTTTGGAATGGGTTGGTTGTTTTTTTGTTGTATGAATTATTTACTTATTTGGGAAATTAACCCCCTGTTGGATATATGATTTGCAAATATATTCTCCCAGTTGGTGGACTGTCTTTTCATTTTGTTGATTGTTTCCTTCGCCTTGCAGAAGATTTTTAGTCTGATGTAGTCCCATTTATTTATTTTTTCTTTTGTTTCCCTTGCCTGAGTAGACCTGGTATTCAAAAAGATACTGCTAAGACCAATGTCAAAGCATGTACTACCTATATTTTCTTCAAAAAGATTTATGGTTTCAGGTCTTACATTCAAGTCTTTAACCCATTTTGCGTTAATTTTTGTGTATGGTATAAGATAACTGTCTACTTTCATTCCTTTCCATGTGGCTGTCCAGTTTTCCCAACACAATTTATTGAAGACACTTTCTTTTTTCCAATGTATGTTCTTGACTCCTTTGTTGAAGAATAGCTATCCATAGACGTGTGGTTTTATTTTGGGGCTTTCAATTCTGCACCATTGATCTATGTGTCTGTTATTCTGCCACTATCGTGCTGTTTTGATTACTAAAGCTTCGATTACTAAGGCTTTGTAGTATATTTTAATGTCAGGGATTGCGATACCTCCAGCTTTGTTCTTTTTTCTCAGGAATGCTTTGGCTATTGAGTCATTTGTTGTTCCATATAACTTTTAGGATTCCTTCTTCTATTTCCATGAAGAATGTCATTGGGATTCTGACTGGGATTGCACCTGAATCTGTAGATTGCTTTAGGTAATATGGACATTTTCACTATGTTTATTCTTTCCATCCATAAGCATGAAATATCTTTCCATTTATTTATGTTTGCTTCTATTTCTTTCAAGAATGTCTTATAGTTTTCATTGTATAGGTCTTTAACCTCCTTGGTTAAATTTATTCCTAGATATTTTATTCTTTTGCTTGCAACTATAAATGGGATTGTATTCTTGACTTCTCTTTCTGCTATGCTGATTTTGTACCCTGCAACTTCACTGCAGTTGTTGATTATTTCTAATAGCTTTCTGGTGGATTCTTTTGGGTTTTCTACATATAGAATCATGTCATCCATGAACAGTGAGAGTTTAACTTTTTCCTTTCCAATTTAGATCCCTTTTATTTCTTATTATTGCCTAACTGCTATGGCTAAAACTTCCAGTACTATGTGGAATACTGGCAAGGGTGGACACCCTTGTCTTCTTCCTGTTCTCAGAGGAATGGCTTTCAGTTTGTCACTGTTAAGCATGATGTTGGCTGTGGGTTTGTTACATATGGCCTTTATTGTGTTGAGGTTCTTTCCTTCAATACCCATTTCATTGAAAGTTTTTATCACAAATGGGTGTTGGGTCTTGTCAAATGCTTTCTCTGCATCTATTAAGATGATCATGGGATTTTCATTCCTCATTTTGTTAATGTGGTGTATCATATTGATTGATTTGTGGATGTTGAATCATCCCTGCATCCTTGGATCATGGTATATGATCCTTTTAACGTATGGCTGTATTTGATTTGCTGATAGTTTGTTGTGGATTTTTGCATCTATGCTCATCAGAGATACTGACCTGTAATTTTCCTTTTTTGTGCTCTCCTTCTCCAGTTTTGGTATCAGAGTAATGTTGGCCTCACAGAAAGAGTTAGGAAGCATCTTGTCTTCTTCAATTTTTTGGGATAGTTTGAGAAGGATAAGTATTAAATCTTCTTTGAATGTTTGATAGAATTCACCAGAGAAGCCTTCTGGTCCTAGACTTTAATTTTGGGGAAGGTCTTTCATTACTGTTTCAGTCTCTTTACTTGTGATCAGTCTATTCAGATTCTCTATTTCTTCTTGATTCAGTTTTGGGAGGTTGTATGATTCTAAGAATTTATTCTTTTCTTCCAGGTTATCCAATTTGTTGGCATATAGCTTTTCATAGTTCTCTTACAATTCTTTCTATTTCTGTGATATCTGTTGTAATTTCTCCTCTTTCATTTCTGAATTTATTTGAGTCTTCTCTCTTTTTTTAGTGAGTCTGGCCAAAGGTTTGTCAACTTTATTTCTCTTTTCAAAGAACCAGCTCTTAGTTTCATTGATTCTTTCTATTGTTTTTTAAGTCTCTATTGCATTTACTTCTGCTGTGATTTTTATTATTTCCCTACTTCTGCTGACTTTGGGCTTTGTTTATTCTTCTTTTTCTAGTTCTTTTAGGTGTAGTCTAAGATTACGTATTTGAGATTTTTCTTGTTTGTTGAGGTGAACCTGTACTGCTATAAGTTTCCCTCTTAGTATGGTTTTTGCTGCAACCCATAAGAATTGGTATGTTCTGTTTTCATTTTCATTTGTCTCCAGGTATTTTTTTATTTCTCCTTTGATTTCTTCATTGATCCAATAGTTATTCAATAGCATGTTGTTTAGTTTCCACATATTTGTGACATTCTCAGCATTTTTCTTGTCACTGATTTCTAGTTTCATGGCATTGTGGTGAGAAAAGATGCTTGAGGTGATTTCAATCTTCTTGAATTTATCAAAGCTTGCCTTGTTTCCCAACATATGATTTATCTTTGAGAATGTTCCATGTGCACTTGAGAAGAATGTGTATTCTGCTGTCCATCTGATCTAGTGTTTCCTCTAAGGCTACTGTTTCCCTGTTGACTTTCTGTCTGGATGATCTATCCATTGATGTAAGTGGGGTGTTGAGGTTCTCTACTATTATAGTGTTGCCGTCAATTTCTCCCTTTAGATCTGTTAACAGTTTTATATACTTTGATGTTCCTGTGTTAGTGTATATATATTCATAAGTGTTATGTCCTCCTGCTGGAATGTCCCTTTATCATTATATACTGCCCCTCTTTGTGTCTCATTATCTTTCTTATCTTGAAGTCTGTTTTATCTAAGTACTACTACACCTGCTTTGTTTTGCTTGCCATTTGCTTGGAGTATCATCACCCATCCCTTCACTCTGAGCCTATGTTTGTGTTTAGAGCTGAGACGTGTTTCCCGGAGGCAGCATATTGTTGGGTCTTGGTTTGTTTTGTTTGTTTGTTTTTTGAGGAAGATTAGCCCTGAGCTAACATTTACTGCCAATCCTCCTCTTTTTGCTGAGGAAGATTGGCCCTGAGCTAACATCTGTGCCCATCTTCCTCTACTTTATATGTGGGATGCCTACCAAAGCATGACTTGATAAGCAGTGCACAGGTCTGCCCCTTGGATCCGAACCGGCAAACCTGAGGCTGCCAAAACAGAGCATGCGAACTTAACCACTATGCCACCAGGCCAATCCTGTTAGGTCTTGTTTTTTAATCCACCAAGCTACTCTGTGTCTTTTGATTGGTGAATTCAATCCTTTTGCATTCAGAGTGATTATTGATGTATGAGGGCTTAATACTGCCATATTATCTCTTGTTTTCCAGTTGTTCTACGTTTCTATTGTTTCTTTTCCCTTGTATTTCTGACTGTCATTTCAGTTTGGTGGTTTTCTGTGATGGTTTTCTGAGTTTTCTCTTAAGATTTGTGATTCTGCTCTGATTTTTTGCTTAGTAGCTGCCCTGAGGTTTGTAAAAATGATCTCATATATGAGATAGTCCATTTTCTGATAGCCTCTTATCTCTACTAGCCCAAGCAGGTTCCATCTCATTCCTCTTCCCCATCTGCATTATTGTTGTCACAAATTATTCTTTTTTGTGTTGTGAGTTTGTGACTAAATTGAAGTTTTTATAATTATTTTTGATGTTTTCTTTCCTTTTATCTTTTATTTTGTAATTGTTTGCTAACCTATTCTCATAAAGAGGTGCAATTTTCTAATTTTGTCTGTCTATTTACCTCCTTATGCAAAACTGTGTAAACCTTTGCCTTTTATTTCAGATGGGAGGGCTCCCTTCATCATTTCATGTAAAGCAGTGGTGATGAACTCCCTCAGCTTTTGTTTATCTGGGAAAGCTTTTATGTCTCTGTCATATCTAAAGGATAATTTCACCAGATAGAGTATTCTTGGCTGATAATTTTTGTCTTTCTGTATTTTGAATATATCCTTCCCTTCTCTCCTAGCCTGTAAAGTTTCTGTTGAGATATCTGCTGAGAGCCTGATAGGGGTTTTTTTTGTCAGCTGTTGTCTTCTGCCTTGCTGTCCTTAATATTTTTTCTTTGTGATTGACTTTTTTTAGATCATTTCTTTTTATTTTAAGAACATTTTATTTATTTTTGCTGAGGAAAATTTGCCCTGAGCTAACATCTGTGCTCATCTTCCTCTACTTTATATGTGGGACGCCTGCCACAGCATGGCTTGATAAGCAGTATGTAGGTCCACACCTGGGATCTGAACCAGCGAACCCTGAGCCACCAAAGCAGAGCATGCAAACTTAACCGCTGTGCCACGGGGCCAGCCCTGTGATTGACTTTTGATGGTTTTAACATTATATGCCTTGGTGAAGGTCTTTTTGCATTGATGTAGTTAGGAATTCTATTGGCTTCATGTACTTGTATGTCTAGTTCTTTCCCCAGGTTTGGGAGGTTCTCAGCTATTATTTCTTTGAACAAAATCTCTGCTCCTTTCTCCCTCTCTTATCCCATTGGGATACCTATCATCCTTATATTACTTTTCCTAATTGAGGTGGCTATTTCTTGAAGAATTTCTTCATTGTTTTTAAATCTTAGTTCTCTCTCCTCTTCCACCTGAAGCATTTCTATCTTTCAGGTCACTAATTTTTCTCCTCCATAAGATCTGCTCTATTTTTTAAGCTTTGTACATTTTTTTAAAAAAATCTCGGTAATAGTGTTCTTCATATCCAGAATTTCTGTATGTTTTTTTTTTAAGGGCTTCAATGTCTCTGGTGAAGTATCCCTTCTGTTCATTAATTTTGCTCCTGAGGTCACTGAACTGTTTTTCTGTGTTTTCTTATAACTCGTTGAGTTCCTTTATGACAGCTATTTTGAATTCTCTGTCATTTAGACTGTAATCTTCTGTGACTTCAGGTTTGGTTTCTGGAAAGTTGTCATTTTCCTTATGTTCTGCAGTGTCACTATAGTTCCTCATGGTGTCTGACGAATTGATCCTCTGCAAGCACCTTTGTGGGAGTAATTACCTTTTCTTATTTGGGTACAGCTTTGATTACTTCGGTTCTGGTCACCTGGGTCTCATGATCCTCCACTGGGTCTCTGTGGGCTCAGATGCTGCTGTCCTGTGCACCACCTGTGCTGCTGTTCCTGGGTTGTCTTGAGGTGCTGGTTGCACCACTGTCAGGGGAGTTGGGTTCACAGGTGTCACTGAGTAGGGAGTTTTTATGCAGGCAGGGCTGCCACAGTAGGTGGATACACCTGCGGGCCAGGCTACCATTCAAAAAGCATTTGTGTGTGGGCTAGGCTGCCCCCATTTACAATTGTACCAGCAGCTTTGTGAGGGTCCATGATGTGGATCACTGATGCCAGGGATGGGGAGGGGTCTGCTCCCTTAGTTCCACTGCTTCCTGGGGGGTCCAGTCCACCCACCTTCAGACATATAGCAGCATGGATATTCCAGTAATCCTGTTGTGTTGTGTAGGGAGTCCTCTGTTGGTTAATAGATGTCCATTTAGTTGTAACTTACAGGGGAGAAACAAAGGGAACTCACTCTGCCATACTGCTGACGTCACTTAACACTTACTATTTTCTAGTGCTCACAAACCCTCGGTGCCATAGTCCATTCTTGAATTTTGCAAAAATCAACATCAAGATTTTTTGTCTAGAGTTTTTAGAATATATCATTTTCATCATTTTGAAAATGGAGAATCTGTTCTTTTCTGGGCTTGCAGCATCTCTCTGATCTTCATGATGTCTCAAAGACTATTGACAGGGATAAGGCTGTAGGTGTTGTCAGTCATCTGGGGTGGAATTCCTCTGGGCCTGGCAGATTGTGGCAGAAAACAGTAAGTATTAAGTGCTCATTTAAATCTTTCTATCCTCACCAGTGAGATGTGTTCTAGTCTTGCTAGGCATGCGCTGGTAGTTTAGTAGTCCTGCCTTCTTTCTTATCTAAAACTTTTGTTGTTTTCCCCAAGCAGTGACCTTCCCTCTCACATCTTCTTGCTCTGAACTGGCCAATTTAGAAACATCTCTTGATATCTTTTTCCTTTTCCACAAGCATTCTGGGCTTAATCCTTTTGGACACTATTCTTAGTCTTTTATGGATATTTAATAAATATTTATAAAAAATAATTTGTTACTAATAATACATTGATTTGATCAAGTCAATTGACACTAAGGTCAGCCGTCTCCCAGGCCACACAGGAGTGATGCCCACTCCTGGATGTCCAATGAATAGGGTTGGGAGAGCTCTGGAGGACACTTTGCTGGCAGCTTCAGATACAGAGTCGTGATGACTGACCAGAGAGGAGCCTGAGTGTACGAGGGAGGTGACGTGGTAAGAGACATGAGGATGGCTGAGCAATACTTGGAGTGACACACAGAATTACAGTAAAGTCTGGAGAAACTTGGCAGGGAATACAGGCACTCACATTCCTTCCTTTCCTGGGTCCAAATCAGCTAGAACTGAAAGGAGGTAGGACGACACCTCACTGGTACCCAGTCTGATAGCTAACGACTCTGACTATCTGCAGGCAGCTTTGCCTAGAAGTTTGGACTCCCTAGACCTATTCACCCCCAGAGCCTAGGGGTCTGAGATCCATGGTGGGGACCTCTCAGGAAGTAGCCCTTTCTAGACTGAGAAGAGCTATGGGAACTTGGGGTTGTAGATCTGGGTAGCCCTATCTCCACCTTTTCTCTCTGCTTCTCCAGTTGGTGACTGGTGTGGTCAGGGAAGAAAGGGACCCGGGAGTGACCACAGTTTGTGGTTTTTGACCACTGACCTCTGGAAACGTGACTCAGCTGAGCCTGAAGGCTCCGGTTTTCCTCCCTAAGGACTCTGTTCTCATTGTAGAGCTGAGGGGTGGACTCCAGGCCTGGACTGTAGAAATTAGAGGTGGATCCTGTTCCAGAAAGTGCAAGCAGGTAAGTTACACATTTGGGTAACAGATGCTTTCAAAGTTGCCCACTCTGTATCTCCCAAAGATACTGTCCAAACCCAGTAGAAACCTCTGGGGTGCTTGAGGCCTCGGCCTAAAGCCTGAAGGGCCAAATGCCTGGTTTTCGTGTGCCTCCTCTCAGAGGGCTCTATGCCCTGGCTACACTTGTTCACAAGGCTCTTTCCCCCAAAAGCCGCTGCTGTGGGGTGGTCAGGACAAGGGTATTTGTCACTTGGCTTCCAAGTGACAGCAGCCTGGGAGGAGAGTGTGGGGAGAAAGGCCACTTGGTGAAGTGGCTGGGGGAGGCCCCTGCAGATACAATCATATGACAAGGGCACAGGTAAGTCAGCAGGTACTACATGAGCAGATCAAGGATGAGATGAGAAGCCAGACAACTCTGGGGACCAGACTTTGTTAGTTCTGCCATGAGGCAGTTACTCTCTGAGCTCAGATACTCTACTGAGTGAGGACAATATACCTGCCCCACCGGCCTTGCTGGACTGTGTATAAGGAGCAGGGGGAGTAAAGCCCCCCAAAGTACTTGGAAAAACGTGGAACTCTGCTGAAGGGCCCTCCCTTCAGAAGCTCCTTGATTGTGACCAGAAACAAGAAGGCCTAGGCCTCTCCTACCACTACCGCGGGCAGTGGAGCTGAGACGGTGTTCCAGCTGCTCCCGCAGGCGGTCGTTAATGCAGATGGATTCCTCCAGGCGCTGGCGCAGGTTCCGGATTTCACCAAGATGCTCTTCTAGCAGGTCGGCCCCTGCAGCCATCCCACCAGGACAGGAGAGAGGTGGGAGATGGATCACTAGTGGGTCCCACATTGTGGGTGGGGCTGGGACAGTGGCCTCTCAGTAAGATTCCTAAACATAACCACCCTTCTGCCAACTGCTCCTCTCACATGGGCACCCAGGAACACAGGCAACTTTGTTTAAAGAGTAATTGGCTTTCAAATCCAGGACAGCTAAGCAAGCCCCTGGTCTCCTCCCATACAGGGTAAGTGTAAGTGTAAGGGAGTTCCATGTGGTTTAAAAAAAATAACTGAAGGATATGGACATCAGACCAGCATCTTGAGAGGTATGGCCACTTCCCAAGTGTGACTTTGCATGTGAGAGGAAAGGCCTCCCTCTGCCCCAACACCTTTCCTCTTATAGACACTTGACTGAACATTCTTTAACAAGGGGCAAAGCCCTTCTCCACCCTTAAAGAGAAGGCCTCAGGTAAAAGGACATGAACATAAGCTCGTCCTCTGTGGTTAACGACTGCTACTGAATATCTCCCGCAACTCACTTTTAATATGGAAGGAAGAGAGGAGAGACTGCACTGATCAAGGGACTGAAGGCTGACTAGAGAGGAAGAAAAAACACTCCCATGGGAAGAAAAAAGGTGCATAAAAGAGAATGGGGAGGGGTGCTTATGACAGACAACATCAACTGCACCATTTTGCTTTGGGTGCAGTCTTTTTCTAAAAATCACAATGGTCTTACTGTTGGAACTGAGCTGCATCCCAGCATGCACCTGTATAGCTCCACCTCCTCAACTGGTAAGATGTCTCTTGGCCCTGACTGGGAAAGCTAGGAGCTACAGGAACAGTTTGAACTGGGCTTGGTACACAGGATATATTTATGGGGTGGGGAGCTGTTTAGAAACACCCTCTCTTCCTTTAACAACTCCTGACTGATGGAAGAATGTCCTGTGAATGTTGGTGACTGGCATTCTGGAAGGCTCTAGGAGTGGGCTGCAAGGGGTCAGGATGCAGGATGAATGTGAGAGCACAGAGGTGGGTCCTGGACATTCCCAGGGCCCTGCAGAACTCCGAGGCCCTGGGCAGGGAGGATGAAGGGATGCTTTAGAAAGGACTAAGTACAGATACAGCCCTGTCATTTTATCCCAACTCTGTGAGCCTGGGATGAGAGGAGGAATGAAAGGCCCTGCCCAGGTAGGAAAGGGGTAGACTCTAAATGGGATTTCACTTCACAGGCTGACTCGCTCGGCTCTGTGCTTTACCTGTGGGTTTGGAGTTAAGCTGGTACATGGAGGAGCCTGAGGATAGGTCCCCAGACATGCTCCCTTTCTGAGGCCTCATCACATCCTGCTGGCCAGTGCTGCCCAGGTACCCGGGTTCCAGGATTCTGCCCAGTTCGATGGTGGCCCTCAGAGGAGAGTGGGGCTGAGCAGAGTTGAAGTAGTGGGAAGAACTGGCCTCTAAATGCTTGCTGGGCAATGTAGCTGGGGAAGGAGGATGGACGGTGCTGACACCTGGGCAGAGAGAAACATGAGTCAGAAGCAGAGTGTCAGAGAGAAGGATCAGCAAGGAAGTGCTTTGAAAACTGTGAAGCTCTGCCTAAGGGCCCTCCCTTCAGAAGCTCCCTAATTATGACCAGAAATAGGAAGACCTGAGTCTCTCCTACCACTGCCACAGGCAGACGAGCTGTGAGTCAAGGAAGTGTGTGATTGCTAAGAACAGACACTAAAGGGGACATGTGGGATGTCCGAGATCCCAGTCCACTGCAAACACCAATTAGTTGAAGACTCACAACCTAGAGGCTCTAACTTTCGCCCCATGTATTTGCTAGCAGGAGACACTAAGAGGTAAGGGATGAATAAGTATCTGAAAGTCACCAGTATACACAATGGAAAAGTCCAGTGGCCCCACTCCTGGCTCCTACTGTAATTCCTCATGATAGAGTTCAGGGAAGTTCCAGAAGTAGAACTCACCTCCAAAGTCAGAGGTCAAGAGTATGATGGCATGTAGCACTGAGCATTCCTGTGAACAGGAATATTTGTTTTTCTATCAGTATTTACCTTCCCCAGAAGCTAATCAGCCAGTTTTTCCATTTCTCTTTTGGGGTTGTAGAGGAGAAAGGGGGCATGAAATCCAGCTAGACATGGTGGCCCCAATTCCTCTGACTGAAGAACTCTCTGCTGAGGCTGGGGAAATTCTATGTAAGGCCAGTAGTGATTTAGATCTCACCCAACATGATCAAGGAATTGCAAAATGTCATCACTTCTGTCTAAAGACTCATGGAACACTCTTCCGTGGATGGAGGTAGGACTTTTCATTCCATAGGCTGATGCTTTCATAGATCCTACGAAATCATGGGCCTTCCATTGAGCCCCATAATGTCTGTTTCTATGTAAAAAGAAGCCCAGCTTTGGGGAGAGAGAGAGAGATAGACAGAGCCATAGTTTAGGATATTCATATTCAGAAGAGTGCTTTCTTCCAGGGGTTATCAACATGAGCAGCAGAGTAAACAGGTAGCTCCACCTAAGCAAATAGGAATGAGGTCATTGTTTCTTCCAACCAAGCCAAAGGCCCCTGAGGGGTCAATGCAATTGGCACTGCCAATTTTTATCCCCATTGATAACTGGTTCTCAAATTTGGCTACATACTGGAATGTAATAATTACATATGGGACAAAGTAATAAAAAATATACTGATGCTTAGATCTCAGAGATTTTGTCTTAATTGATATGGAGTACAGCTTGGGCACTACATGTTTTAAAATCATCCCAATAGATTCTAATAAGCAGAAAATTTTGAGAAGTATTGTCGTAAGTCTCTCCTTCCCCAATTTGCAAAACACTAGATATTCATTAGGATCACTGGGAGTTATAGACAGGGCTGAAAAATGTAGGCATCTAAACGTTAGTTGAGGTTTCATAAAGGTGTGATTTCCTACCTCTTTCACACCCATTTCAACCCCCCCCCAAACACAAAGCAAAACGGGAAATCAGAGGTTGTGGACAGCCAGCTTACTTTTTAACCAACATGACAGGAGGGTCCAAGTCTATGAGTAGCAGTGGTCAGTAATCTCATGCTCCAGTCTCCCCTGGTCACACAGTACAAAGCACATGCCCTAAACCATGCACAGACGCCAGACAGACTCTTGCACAATGAGATTTTAGCCCCACGGTGACCTGAGAAGCTGCCATGCACCACTGTCCACATGGAAGCATGGTTCAAAGCAAACAAGGAGTGCTGGTAAGTGGTGGTCCCTTGGAGAGGACAGTGCTTCAGAAGAGAAAAGAAAGGGCTACAACGTTCCTTACCAAGACTAGTACCACCCAAACTGTCGTTAATGGCTCAGACTAGACAAGACTCCAATTCAACCCACATCAACAGACCCTTTTTCATGCACAGTGCTCTCCTTCCCTTGGTCCCTTTGGACAAAGACAAACTGACAAATGTGGGAGAATAAGGAAAAGAAGGCAGGGAAAAGAAAAGTAATATAGAGAATACTCTTGCCATTGTGGCATGAGATAAATTTTTTATCCATCAATTGTTGGTTCCAGAACTGCTATAATAACAAGTTCTAGGTCAGAGACACCAGCACCTCCTACTGATCTCTAAAGAGAGAGAGAAAAGACTGTTGCAAGGAGCCTCCAGAGTCTGTTTACCTGAGCTCAGCTCCATGCTCTGAGCAGGATGGCAACAAAATCAATGTAGGTAGAAAAGATATAATGGAAACATGAACTGGGAACAGAAGACCAGGATTCAACCATCTCTCCCACTTACAAGTGACCTTGAACAAGTAACTTCACTTCAGTAACAGAGATCACTGGGATCTCTGAGCCTTAGTTCCCTGCTCTGGTTCTACCATCACAAAAGTTTTGTGAGGCTCAGGTGAGAACAGGTTCATGTTGCTAGACTGCTGTGCCTGATAAGCAGAAGAGGCAGCCTCTTAGACTTCACTGCCTGAAGAAAGGAAGGTGTACAAGCTCTCCTAAAGATGGTCTTAGTCTATCTGGTTCTGGAAATCACAAGAGGGGCAGAGTAGACAGTGTATCCATTTTCAAGGTTGACAAAAATCTGCTGCTCCTGACATTTGTGGCTTCAGGTCTACAGATTTGGGGCTGTGGTCTTAGGTCACTGGACACCCTTTGTGTGGTGACCCTTACCATCAATAGCTGGCTCATCTGAGCTTCTCTGCAGGCACAGAAAGAGGTTTTAAGGTAATTTCAAACTGCTTTCTAGTTGTTTTTTTAAAGCACTACTAGAGAGCAAATTCATCATGTGAGGTTCTTTTCTCATTTTTTCTAAGCTATAAGTCATCACACACAAAAAATTTTTATGATTAAGCATCCAGCCCATATATACATCAAACCCTTCTCTAAAAGATGACTGTGCACTGTCTACGAATTCCATAACTACATAAGATCAATTATCTCTGGAAGTCAGAGGACAGAATTCACAACCAGACATCACAGCATGTGATTCTGGTTCTAGCTGCCCATATGTCACCCATCTATGGGCAGAAATTAACCTTATGCAATAGGAAGAGGGCCTTTATCACCCCCCACTGAATCCCTCTACCACCACCCATTTTGCCCCCAACCTGATTATGTTAGGATCCTAACCTGATTAAAAGCATTTCACAGCAGGAGGATATAATAGCTATGGAAAGAATCCTATTGAATGTGGCCACCTTTTTCATGCCCACTTCATCCTGCACAGGCAAGGCAAGAAGCTTTCTCCCATGCCCCACCAGGAAATATGTCACCCGTGCGTCAGGGCTTCAGTATACATGGTGGTACCTCACACCGTGAGCATTGCGAGAGGACCAGGTCCAGGGCCTGATGAACATATATTCCTGTTAACTGATGAAACACACACACCAGAAAGATAACAGTAAATACATTTCCAGAAAAAGCAAGCAGAGCTATACCTCAGCCATCAACTGGTAACATATACCCCTCTGTTGTTTTTTAAAATTCTGCCATCAAGCCAAAGCCATGCAGAGCAACGTGGGATGGGGCTGCCATTCGCAAGCACACAAATGCAGCAGCAAGTGCTCACTTTCTCGCAACTGCTTCTGCAGCATCTGCAGCTCCTGCTGAGCCTCGGCCAAGGAGACCACAGGTGTCTCACAGCAGCCAAGGAGGGGAGGGCCAGCGGAGCTGAAAGGCAGGAAGCTGGGTGGAGCTGAGGGCAGTGGTGCCTGGGGGAGGCTAACCAGTGTGGTTATGGAGGGAAAATGAAGACCTAGAAACAGAAAGTTGGGGAAAAGGAAGACACATCATTAGAGAGGAAGTAAGAGAAAGAATGGGTGAAAGATTGAGAAGGTGAAACTATTCCCTGCCCATAAGTCTCCTTGGCGAGTAGCTGTCATTTAATACAATGCTGGCTGGGATGGCTAAGAGTGATCTTTGCCATGGCTACGGGTGATCACTGCTACTCGAGAGGTTGGCCTGGCTGACCCCTCCTCTTGCTGCCCTGCCAGGGCTATGCTACATACATATTCTATGCTCATCTTGAAAACAATTGGCTATAAAAGGCAAAGTGGCATAACTGTAACCCAGGGAGCCATCAGAGCCCCATCCCAGCCATCCTGGGCATGGATAGGTCAGGATGGCTGCGCCTGGATACTCTCAAGGGCCCTGAGGTCCCAGCATGTGCCAGTCCCTGCCCCTGTGACAAGAGTTTCCCTATACCTAAAACTCCTCTTACAAAAGCATCAATGCTCACCCTGAGGAGGGCAGGAGTGGACTAAGACTATGGGAAAATTTGCATTACTAATACAAGCAATTTAAGACTCTGATGGAAATAAATTTTAGAATCCCAAAGCAATGTGTTCATCCACCAAAGGAAAAACGAGACCTTGGCAAAGTGACTTAGATACAATGGCTTACAAACCGGTCTGGGCATTTGAATCACTTATGAAAACTTCTTAATACATGCAGATTCTCAGGCCCTAAGGCAGACCTACTGAATCATAAACTCTGGGAGTCGGGCTAGGAAATTTGCATTTTAAGAAATTTCACGGGTGATAACTATGCAGCTCATCTACAGACAGGTCTTTAGGAAACTTGATAGGTTCTGAGTCTGAATCTGTCTCCTCTTTTTCCTAAAAACAGATGCAGGGCAGGTAGCCCACGGGAAAAGCAGAAACCAAGACTGATCTGTGGACAATGTCTAACATGGAAGACAGCAATTACATTCTAAAACACATCCTTGCCTCAGAATGCTGACACGGTATCAGAGCGGTACTGCAAAGACACCCCAATTGCCAAGTGACAAGCCCACGCATCCTTCAGGGAGGTACTCCGATTTTAATACCCTTGGCTTTCTGCTCTGCGACCCCAAAGCATTTATGCAAGTGCCTACAGTGCTAGGCGACAGCTTTTCCCCATGATTTCCTCGTCTAGCTGCCGTCTACTCCGGCCCAGAAACTTTGAGCCCAGGCTCAAGAAGAGTCAGACACATCCTCTTCCTTATGATTTTGGTCGACTTGTCCTCAGCAGAGACAGGGGTGGCCAGAAAGAAAGCACTGTGCTTTCTGGGGCACCTCGACACAAGTTCAACCTCACCACAAACCACTCTGAAGACAGCCAGCCAGTCGTGGAGGTGGATAGGAGGCAAGGACAAGGTTTGCTTTTTCCCTACCATCTCTGGTGTGGAGCTGTGATTGAACAGTGCACCCCCTGGCAACTAAGCCGAGGCAGGTAAATGAAATGCACCCCTCCAATTGGCCCCAGGGTACACACCTTGTACATGTCAAAGACTGCCAGCCTATTCATAAATCCATGAATGATAACGTCCTATGAACAGAATCTTGTCTGAGGATATGGAAACATCCCCAGCTATGAAGTAAGCAGCCCCACCTACTGTAGAGGCCACTGTGCAGTTAAAATGGATAACATGTAGAGGGGAGCAATAGATGTGAATTTCTTTTTGTTCTTTGGCTTTTGTAATCCTGAGAGGAACACTTTGCTTCTTTGCTCCCAGAGATGAAAAGAAAGAAAGAAATGAAAATGTTTATTTTAAAATGATTAGCCAACTACTGGTCAAAGTTGGTATGCAGATCAAAGTCTGTTGTAGATTACTTATTTTCCTAAAATATTTAAAACAAAGAAAAGCCCTATGCAATTAGCGAATTAGAATGGTCTCTTGATTTTGTCTAGGATTTGATGCATATAAGCCCCGAACAGTGGAAACATTTATCCCTGAAGAAAAGTCAAACAGGCAGCTGGGGAGAGATGAAGCCCCTGCCCCGCTGGCTGTTGCATACCTGGCTGGGCCTGGCTGGCCTCCTGGGGGAGGTTCTGGGGAGCTGGCAAGCTGATGGGGTTGCTGCTGGGTTCGGCCTTAACCCCCTGAGGTGCAGTGGTTGCTGATGGTTTAGAAGACAGTACAGCAGAATTACTTGAATGATGAATGGAATCTATAAAACCCATGAATGAAAGAAAATGTTTGACGTTCTACAGAGAACTGGAATCTGGCCTTATATTTAACCAGGGGTACCAGGCAGAGCCTTGCTTTCAGGGCAAGCACCAAGCAAAAGCACTGTGAGCAGTGTTCACTTCCTTGCTTGCAGACAGCTCCTTTAGTGAGCAAGCCACCTTAGGTGATAGTGGGGCTCAGAGCAATGGCACCTCCAAAAATACCAGGCAAGACTGGCAGCATCTGTGGACACCCACAGACACTCAGGGGACACTGTTCAGGAACTGCAGCCAGCAAGATCATTGCAGGAGGGAGAAGATACCCCATCTTAAAGAAGGAGGTCGATCAGACAGATTTGTGCTTATGAGGCAATGGAGAAGAAAAGTCTGCCATGATCTTCTCACTCTCCCGACTTAGGCTTGCCTTGGGTCCAACAGCAGGCACATGCTGGTGGAGACCCAGTAACTTGTATAGTCTGGTGGAGACCCAGTAACTTGTATAGTCAGTTGCAGAGCAAAGACACTGACCCACCAGGGCCTGTGCTTCGCACTTGGTCCCAGAGCCACGTTCAGCCTGATACACACCAGGGTGGATCTATAAGGCCTGGTTATGGAAGTCTCCTCTCAGCCTAGATAAAAGTGGTACCATCCAGAAAGTGGTGGCTACCTGAGTGACCAGGTGAAGCTTTCTTCTCTTCATAGTGTATGTACTCGCTGGCTATGTCCATGTCAGAGCAGACTTCCAGCTCATCACTCAGGAAGGAGGAGCTACTGGGAGAACGGTGGGAGTCAGACAAGGCATGGCTGCTGGAGGGTGTGAGGGACCGGGCATCCAGCTTGGCCTGCAGGACTTCAATCACTTTCTCCTTCTCCTGCAGCTCCCTGCTGAGCCTAGAGGAATAAGGGAGGACAACAGGTGAGATAGCAAGGTCACCAACTGAGCTAGTCGTGACTAAGGCACATGGGAAAAGCCACATAAGCCAAGGAGATCATTCCTGCAAAGTATAATCAAAATAACCCATCTCTGATTAGGGGTGGGGTGCAGAGGGAGGGAGAGAAATAGCTACCCAGCACGCTAGCCACATGATACGCTGAGAACAGTGGCGCCTCAGCCAGCCCTCTAAGGCACTGCCGCTCTAAGTGTGGACACCAGTACAGCTGCAGCCCAAGAACTGTTGGTCACCAGTCTCCAACAGGACAAGAACAGAAACGTAAGCCTTGAGGTAAGCGTTGAGATATATATAGCAGCTGGCATTGCCACAACACTCAAGAGCACAGTAAATGGAATCATCTGGTTGATTGAGGAATAGACCATATATGTGTCTGTGATGGATTAGAAATGAAAAGAAAATCAAAACACTTGGTCCTTCACCACAGATATTCTGAGAAGTACTACATGGTCTTAAGCATACTCATGACACAAAGGGGCTAGAACTAATGGCCACAACAGACTGAGCCCACAGTTTTTTTGTGCATTATGAGATTCTATGCAGTGACTCACTGAAAACTGTTTCCAAAGGTGCTGGAGCCCCCCAGGGCTGTATATCAGAAGAATATGATTCTTCTTTCCCAAGAAAATTGGGTGGCTATTAAACTAGACGCCAACGCAGCTCGGGGTAAGTCAACTTGGCAAAAAGTACATCCTGGTCTTGAAACACACGGTGGGGGGTGGGGAGGTGGCGGGGGGAGGCATACAGGATAACCAAGGACACCTGAAACCTGGCTAGTTTAGGACAGACTGACTCTAGGTTACTAAGCCTGAAGAATAAATATGCAAACAGAAATCAACAGAATTATATCAGAAGAGAGTAAAGAATTAAGCAAAAAACACCAGTAAGTTGTTCTATGAAGAAATGAATTCATTACAATCAGCATTTTCCTTTTTCTTCCCTGTGATTTGTGAAGTTTCAGCCTTCCTTGACCCCTTTTTGGGCCTTATTCCTGACTCCTTTACCAGATCCTATTTTGCATTACCTGAGGGCCAGCGGCTCCAGTCCAGCTTGATCTTTCTCACTCTTATGATCCTCTGCAAACCAAATTCAGAAAGAAAGAGTAAGAAATTAAACAGATCCCACTTCACGCATAAATGCAGGAGCCTACTTGGGTACAGATAGTGACGTCTCTATGTGTGTCCAGGATATGTAGGGGAATTATTCTGGGAGGTCCCAGACTGTGTCTTTAGAGAAGAGACCTGCAGGCTCTCCTTAGCCCACCTGGCTGACCTTCCCTGACTTGGTGATCACCATCATGACTTCCTGTGCCCTAAATCAATGCAAAAAAGTTTAAAAGGCACTTGCCCAGCTTCCCTCTGCAACATTCCAGATTCCAAGCTGCCACAGACTGACTCCCAGACATACGGCTCTGTGTCCCATCACAGCTTTCACGTAGAACCCACTCTTGACCTGAGGAGATGACAAACAGTCCCGTCCCACCTCTGCACCTGCTATCAGGACATGGGATGTTTGGCCCCCAAGACAGATCCTGCTGTACTCCCTTGGGTAGTCTCAGGAAATTATTCCTAAATAAAGGGCTCCAATAATAACCAACATCCCTGGCCCTTGTACTACGACATTCGTGCCCAAACCATGTCCAAAAGGGCATGGTGCTTGATTCATATTTGAATTACATTCATGTACAGTACCACGTAAAAACTGAAGAAGCAGAGACACCAAAAAGAAAAGCCATTTGCCCAAAGCAAGTTAATGGCAGCATCTAGACTGGAGCTTGGGTCCTGCAACTCTCAGCTTCAGGCATTTTTCACTATAATGAGGTCCTCTGATCTCTTCTGTCTTTCTCCCCTTAGCACTGGATGGACACAGCCTGCTTTCCTAAAGGTCACATTCCCTGAGTGCTGAAGTTTATACAGGCTTCTCTAACTCTGTGTCTTCCTCCTCGATGCTCCCCACTGGCCAGTCCTGATCCTGTAATGGACCCCGGGAAATGAAATGGAAGCTGGACCTGGGTTAAAATGCTGCGGTGGAGGTGTGGTGGCCATCTGGGCCTGGGGCTGTGGGAGTGAGTGAGTGTCCCAAAGCCCTGTGGCCAACTTACTGGTGCTGAGTTTGCTGGTGAGTCTCTCCACCAGCTGGCTTCCCTGGGCAAGTTGCTCCCGGAAGCTCTGCCCCAGGTAGTAGTCGATATCATTGCTCCTTAGGAGGTCCTCAAAAGATTTTACTGTATCTTTGGCATGCTGGGTGAGAAGATAACAGATACCTCTCCCTTCTCGTATTTTCTGGCGTAGATAGGATAGTTCTCGGGCCTGATCCTGAATCAGGGAATCATATTTCCTAATGCAGGAAAGAGTAAGAATGGGAAAGAGGGAATTTTAAGTTCTGGAGGCTTCCATAGAGATTTCTGTGAGAATATCTCTACAGAACTCCCTCAAGATGAATTCTGGCACATAAACCAAAGGAGGTATTTAAAAGCAAATTCTTCTCTGACAAACTATTGCATCAAACAATTTAGTATACCACTGTTCTTCTACTGTTTTATATGTGTTAGTCATACATCCAAAATGAACAGTAAGTTCTGTGGGGATAAGTACAGTGCTATATTTAATATCCCTTACAGCACCAATATAGTGTAGATTCACAGTTGATACTCAATAAATACTAAAAATAAATTAAGAGATTAGAATCACTTAATCCTAAGTCTGGATAGGACCTTTCATGTGTTCTATTTCAAAGACCATCTGTGTTACGGCAGACTGTATTTTGCAAAGATGGCCATTACACAATCTCCCGTTCTACATGTTCTTTCACAATGTGGTTCTGCCCGCTTTCATTAGGAGATGGAGGCTGTTCTCTACCTCCTTAAATCTGGGTGGGTTCTGTGACCACTTTGACCAAGATAATATAGTGGAAGTGACACTGTGCCAAGTCTAGGAGTAGCTATTAACTGGCTTGGCAAATTTTACTTCTTGTCTCTTGGAAGCCAGCTGCCACAGAGAAGTGAAACTACCCTCAAACACCTCACTATGAGAGGCCCAAGCCAGGAAGAGAGGTCCTGGAAGACAAGAAGCCACACAGAGAAAGAGAAGCCAGGGAGTAACACATCACCAGACATGTGAATGAAGAAGCCATGTCCAGCCCAGCCAGACATTTCAGATGACTCTAGCCCCAGCCACCATCTGAGGGCAGCTGCATGAGAGACTCCCAAGTGAGAGCCACCCAGCTAAGTCCACTCAATCATATAAATTATTATTTGAAGCCACTAAGCCTTGAAGTGGTTTGTTACTCAGCCTGGAAGTCTACTCAGTATTTTTCAACACAAAGTGTCAATAACAATAATAATTATGGCAAATAGTATTGAGAGCTTAATATATGGTAGGCATTATCAGAAGCACTTGTATTAATGCATTTAAGCCTAATAACCACCCTATGAGATAGGTTCTCTCATTATCCTCATTTTATAGGTAAGGAAATAGGCTCAGAAAGACTAAGTAGGTTGCACAGCTAGTAAGCACCAGAGCTAGGGTGCAAACCCAGGCAGTCTGACTCCAGCCTGACTACTACACCACATATCCTGTCACTGTATGAATAGATTCCAAAAAGGAAATCCCAGAGACGTGGCATCTCCAGCAGGGCCTACCTGTCCTTTCTTCAGATCTTCGTTTACCATTTAAAGAAGGGCTCTTATTGTCCTGAGGGTTCTGTCTTCCACCTGCCTGGGCTATCCTACTTCAAACACAAACTCAGACACCATCAATCAAGTAAAGGTTCGAAGAGGGCCCTCCTTACCCAGGCCATGAGGCTGATCTTAGCTCCTCGGCCAGCTTCCCTTCCACTCCAGTTTTCGGGAGCTGGGCCTCCAGCTGGGACACTCTCTGGATCAAACTCTCCAGATCCTTTTTAGCCTGAAGCCCAGGGGGATAGAAAGCCCCAGTGCCATCAGACAGCCACCCTTCATCCTCGTCAGTGACACTATGAGGTGAAGATCCCCCGATGGTGCCAATGGCCTTCAGCTTTCGGGGTCTCTCCAGACTAGATGAATAATCGCTTGTAACTGAGAGGGACCCGACCCGGCTCTTGAGGTTTTGAATGACCTTGTTGGCGGTCTGCAGCTGGGTCTTCAGATCTTTGATGTCCTTACGTAGGACACAGATGTCTTCTGACTTTCCATATGCCTGGAACTCCTCCTGCTTCCCTAGCTGCTTCTCCAAGGGCTTCTTCCCATGGGGGCTGGCCAGTGTTGAGTCCAGCCGTCCCTGCTCAGAGCACGGCCCCTCCATTAGGACTGTTTCCCTGAGGCTGTTGGGCTCCTCACACTCTGAGAAAAGACAAAGGCATCTTCCTGAATAAAGCTGGCCCTGCTGCTGGAGCCACTCCCTTGATAGTCCTTTTATCATGGAAAAACCATTTATTTTATTTACGGTTTGCATATCCCTAAAAACTCATCTGGTCTTTTCATTAATAAGCAGGCCTTAGTATTTTTTTCTATAATAATCAGTTGGATAGGACTTTTTTTTTTTTTAATTAATAGTAGTATACTGAAAACTAATTGTAGAAATTCAAACTTACACTCAGCCTCATTTGGGGCAAGAGCTCTCCTCCAAACTCCCTGTCCCACTCTGTCCTGTGTCCCCTTCAGTCTACAACACTCCCTCACCACCCCGTCCCCGCCCCGCCATCAGCTGTGGTACTGGCCAACAGCACCCAGAGGTGAAAACTGATTCCAGGGAGGGAAGGTGAGCCCCACAGTGATACTCTTACCAGGACTGATGCTCTCCTCCCGCTCAGCCTCATTCTCACTTCGGCCACAAGTCTCATATCCCAGATCCTGGAGGTCCACCTGGACCTGCTTGCTGTCCTGTTTCACCAGGGACTCACCTGCTCCGAAAGAGACAGAAGGTATCACATGGCATCTGAATTTCCCACATACACCCTCAACCTCAGTGGCACATATCCTCGCCGGTAGTGGGCAGGGAGGTGAGATCCAGAGTGGGACAGATGCTTCTCTGGACTCATGTGGGAGAAGAGACAACCCACTCTGGGCAGAAGGACTTCCTTCCACCAGGATGAGCCTGTTTGCCATTGATGATCTCACCTACAGATAACCTAGGCTCAGTTGGGACTAGACATCTTTAAGTAGGGTATTACCTACTATCATCTCTAGAAGCCCCAGTGAAACTAGCAAATGCTTTGTTCGCAGGGCTCAGTATATGTTTGAATGGAGCTGAACTAATTTAGAGTCTCAAGACATCTAGATCTACACTGTCCAATAAGGTAGCTACTAGCCACATGTGACTATTTTATATTAAATTAATTAACATTAAATAAAACAAAATTCCTGAGTTGAACCAGCCACATTTCACGTGCTCCATAACCACATGTGATGTAGATATGGAACATTTCCACCACTGCAGGACGTTCTATTAGAAAGTGCTGATTCTAGACCAATGATGATATGTTTTTGTAGAATCTGACATGGTACAAAGAGGAGCAGAAGAGAAACAATTAGTGTATATTAAGAGAGGTAAGGCAGTTTGTTGATGCTACCAGAGATCAAAAACCTAGATGTTAACCCCTACACTCTCACTGCAAACTTGCCTTATTGCCTTATTCTTCTCTGCCATCTGCAAATTGAAGTTAAACATCTACTTCTACAACTCTGGGACTGTGGTCAGGATTAAATTTGTTTTGAGGCTGGGGAAGAAAAGTGAAGTCTGCCAAGCATGCAGCTTCTCAAGGGGGAGACAGACACTTTGGTGATGTGAACTGAAGACTTACTAAACATGACTCTGTACTTCTCCAGCTGGTTGGCCTGGGCAAAGACAGTGGCTTCTGATATCAGCAGCTTCTCCTGGAGATCTTGATAGCGTTCTCTGCATTGTGCCAGCTGGGAGCGCAGGTGCTTGGTGGATCCTGGCAGGCTAAATTCTGACTGAGGCCCAGGGTCCCGGGCCTGGGGCTGGTTATCCAGCTGTGAAAAGAGCCAGCACAGGGATCAGGGCAGTCTGAGGTCATCCCCCATGCAGTGATGGCCACTTCTCCTTCTGAAGCCTGTGGACTTTATTCATGTGTCTGCCACAGCACTCTTTAGGCCATTTGGCAGTTACTTGCTTTCCAGACTGAGCTCCTGGAGAGCTGGGATAATGTTTTATTCATCTCTGTATCTATGGCACATAGCACCATGCCAACTGAGTCTACCAAGGAGCTCTCAGAAAAGGTTTGTTCAATGGTTGAAAAGAAAAGGGGTGGAAACCTCCACTCATCTCTCCCTGTATTTCTGCCCCCATTGTCCTCTCAGAATCCTCTGCATTCTCCATTTTACTTAATCCTCAGCAAAGCCCCTTCCCTTAAAAGGATCCTGATAACTCCTTCTAAGTCTCAGGAACAGACACCTGTGATGAGCTGTGACGAAAATGTTAGTGATAAGAAAGAGATGTTATTCCACACCGCCTGTCTGGGCTCCCATAAGACCCCATGCATCCCTACTGCATCCTATTGAAATGATCTGTGTTTGTGCCGTCTTTCCCCAACATATGGGGTACCTGAAGGACAGAGTCCAGGTCTTAGTACCCACCGCCAATGCCTAGTGTGTTATCTGGAAAATTAAGCATTCAAGAAATATTAATGGAAAATTAATTACTCAAGTAATATTTATAAGATAATGCTGTAAAAGCCTTTCTAAAGGCTGAATGTATGAGGAATATTACTATCATCGCTTTTGGTACAAAGGTGCCCTTCCCTTAGTACCTCTTGACCCACACGGCAGAACTGCTTAAGGTAAAAACTGACATCTCCAGCCCTTCTCCAAGGGTCTTCCATTCCATCTAACCCCCTACTTACTTGGTGAGCATTCACTGCGAGGGCAGACCCAAGGTCAAGGCTCTGGGGTCTGGGGCAGGGCCTCATGGTCATGTCCTCCTCTTCTTGGTGTTGGTGCTTCCCAGGAGAACAAACCAGCTCTGTGTTCATTCTGTCGATCTCCCTGGCCAGGTGCACAAGGATCTCTGGATTAAGTTTACTACTGCCTTCCTTGTTGCTCAGCACCAGCTGTTCTCTGAGGAGGTTAATGATGTTGTGGGCATTCTTCAGTTTTCCCTGGAGCTTTCTGAACTCAGCCTGAAGGCTATTCTCATTCGGATCCCCTTTGGCTACCACAGTGTCCACCATCACCACGCCCTTCTCCTTGTCTTCTTCAATCTCCCATCCATCAGACATTGCTTCTCCCATCTGCTCTTTCAGCTCTGCATTCTCAAGGCAAAGGCTCAGCATGGTGTTCCTGCAGGAAACATGTACAATCAGGGGCCAGGTATGGTCTTGGCCTCAGTTCCTAATAGCCCCTTTTGCCCACATCTCAGTACATCAGAGACTCAGAGACACCCCTGAGCATGAAGCAACCTCAGAGACCTACAACAACTCCCTTATTTTTAGACCAGGAAACCAACACTCAAGAAGAATAAGAGACTTGCCTGTACTCACACAGCTACCTGGCAGCAGTGCCATTACTAAAAATCTTGGACTCAAGACACCTGGTCTAGTTCTCTTTACCCGTACCATGCAGCCTCATGTTCTAATTTTCAGTGGCCTCTGGAATAAACATGAGTACTTACACTATTTAGAAAAAAATAAGAAGGACGTTGCTTAGAACAAATTTATTATTATGGATTTTACAGTCCTATTAATTATCATCAGTCAGTTTTCAATGACTAGAAGAGAAATCAAGACCTAGGAACACAGAAGAAATAAATAATACTAATGAAAACTACAATAAAATGTGCTTATGTAATTATTTGCTTTACATCTGGCTCCTGTAACAGAAGGTCATCTTATGGGAGCAGGACTCTGTCCCATTCACCCCGCATCCCCAGAGCCTCCACAGTGCTGGTCACACAAAACATCATATTTTTTGACAAAATAAAATGGACTAAATAACTAATTTTCACCATGACATTCTAGACCCACCCTTTCCTCCCACCAAGCCCTTCACCAGGGTTGGGTGGAAGCAATAAAAACATGGCTTTAACAAGGCAATTCACTTAAATAGGCAATTCACTTAACCTCTTTAAGCCTCAGTCTCCTTTTATATAAAATAACGATTATAACACTTACCTAGTAGACTTATTGGACCCTTAAATGAAATTACATACATGGTATGGTTAGCTCAGGGTCTGCAACAGAGAAGTCTAATTTTGCTGCACTAGCTGTTGGCCTGAGGAACGAACATCAGAATCCTATGAGGTGCTCGTTAAGAAAGCTTTAGAGCTGAGGCCTATAAATCTACATTTTACTTAAGTTCCACAGGTAATTCTTAAGGATGCTGAATTGAGAACCACTGACTAGAAGAGGGAAAGGAAATAAGCACAGCCATGTGCCACATAAGGATGTTTCAGTCAACAACGGACCACATATATGATGGTGGTCCCATAAGATTAGTACCATACAGTCTAGGAGTGTAGTAGGCTATATCATCTAGGTTTGTGTAAGTACACTCTACGATGTTCGCACAACAAATCGCTTAACAACATATTTCTCAGAATGTATCCCTGTCTTTAAGTGACATATGACTGTAATTCACAATCTGAAGGATCAGCAGTTGGCTATGCCTTTAGATTGGATTTCTCAGAAGCCTGAAGTCTTGGAACCAAGGGCAGAGCTTGTCAAGCGTGAATCAAGGAAGAAAATGGGGACATAGGAATCAGACAGACTATAAGAGAGTTTCCTCAATGGAGAAAAAGGGGACAGGTATTTTACCAAAACTGAGGTGTAAAAGGGAGAAAAAGAGGCACATGTATAGTATAGAAAAGAATATTTATTATTATAACTTTACGTTTTGGGAAAAACTTTGCTATTTTGACAACACAAACTAATAAAAGAAAAGCTCAACAAAATCTCAAAAGATGGGCTAGGCATTAGATAGATTCTACTACATTATCAGTGATTCTTAAGGTTGGATAGAGTTAAATCAGGGTTTCAGGTTAGTAACTCTGGAGGAAAAAGAAAATAACCCACAAAGGTATCTACATTTGGTTTGATTGTACATCCAACTGTAGGATCAAAAGAGTGCACTGTTCTTAGCCACAACAGCTCAACTAACTTTACACATAACAAAGTTAAACACATTGTTTAACTCAAGCAGAATTTAAGGAAAGAAATATCAAGAGATTTCAGAGTAGAAGAACCAGCATTCTTCAAAAGAACCAGAGCAAAAGAACCAAGAATGATCATAAGAATATTTCAGAAATTGTTTGATAAAGTTTATAGCACAGAAGAAAAGGCTTAGAGTTTGAAAACTGGGAGCCAGGGGTCTAGACATGGACTGTTACGCAACCTTGAGCAAGTTACTAGAACTTTTTAGGCCTGAGTTTCCTCTACTATGAAACAAGGACATTAGGTAGATGCCAAGGTCCTCTTCAGTGCTAATATTATTCTATGATTTGGGGATGTTTAAGTGGGATATAATAGGCAGGGAAACAACAGGGCATGAATGAGAAGTTGTACATTTGCACAGCTGTGGTCTAAACAACAGGCCATGATGATTACAACCCTCAGGGATGAATAAATAAATGGATTAGCCCTACATTAACAGCATGTTTTCTTCCCAAGCATCTTTAGAAAAAGCCATTAAAGAGAGATCAGCCAATCTAGCCAATGAATCAGCTGTTTACCACTTTTGTAAAGTTAATAAAACAGCAGAGACTATTAAACTTGTTCTTTCATGATTTAAGCATTCATGCTGCCAAGAGAGAGCTAAATGGAGATGGAAGGGCCCCTGTATAAATCCCCCTCCCTCATGGACTGTTCTGGTTCTGCATACAGCAGTGAAGGGTAGCAGGAGATTCCTTTTATGTTTCAGTCAATTCAAAAGAGCAATTCAAAAAATCTCCTAGTCACACAACAAGGAGTTTTCCACTCAGGGCTCTCATTTGTATGGCTAGTAATGGGCATTATTATACTGAATTAAGATCAGATTTATTTGAGTAATTTGAATGGTAATTATTCATAATTGCCATTATCCAATATTATTAACTGTTCTCTAAAGAATTCATTAATGCATGGAGCCTGGGACGTGGACCAAGAAGCCCCATGGCAGTATGAATGCTTTGGCTGCAGCAAGGTGAGTCCCTTGGCTTTGGTGACCTCTCAATCGGCAGTCTCCCCTTCTCTCGGGGGATGTCCTACCTGATGTGGGCCACAGAGGAGAATCCTGCTTCCTCAATTTGAGCCTTTAGCTCCTTCAGTTCCCCCTCAGCTTTCCTCTTCTCCTCTAAGTGCTGGTGCATCTCAGCCCTTAGGTGGAGCATTTCCTCCTGAAGACCCCTGTTACTCTCCCCTTCTGTGGGGGAAGGAGGAGGAAGAGAGATATTCTGGGTCTCCACAGCTGCCAGGCTTTTCTCCAAAGCCACCTTGATGAGCTGAAAGAAAATCATGGTTTAAAGAAGTTAGGTCATTAAGAGGATCCAAGAGGAACATCAGATGGCAAAGGCAGCCTTAGTGGGAACAAAAAAGGAAGACCTAAACTGAGGGCCCTGTAAGGACCTCCTCAGCCATCAGGACCCTGGAGGCTGGTTTGGGAGGGGTGGACACCAGGCAAGGAGGAAGAATTGCTGCCATGGGTAGGAAGAGGAGTATCCATAGGTGGGTGAGGAAAAAACACATGCACACAATAAATTAAAAACAAATGCAAACAAATGAGGTGTAAACAGGTCTGGAGAGTGTGGATGCTGATTCTTCTCTTCCTGAGGGGACAGAGTTCTCGAGAGTCTTCTCACAAGTCAGGAAGCTTCATCAGCTCAACACTTGAGTCCTTGACTCAAAGCAAACATCATGGCTTGAGATACAATGCCCAAAGCCTGAGGGCGTGCCTGTAACTCAGACTCGAAATAGGACACTAAGAGAGAGGACTCCAGCACTCAGATGTCAGGAGTCACAGTTAAAGAACTAGAATATGGGCGGAGCTACAGGTAACACAGAGCCAGCTTAACTTCATTGGCAGCAGGCGCATCACACCTACTACTACTGAGAAACTCAACTGAGGCCACCTGCCCAGCAGCCAGTTTCACTTGTTGGCTATTACCCATGGCTGCTGCTGCCAGCCAACTCTCTACAGACCTAAGCATCTGAGAAGAAAACAAGGCAGAAACAATTTCCCAACAGCTTTCTTTCTTTTTTTGAGAATGCTCTTAAGCTACCCTTCAATATTTCAACCAAGGCCGATCATATAGTTTTTCCTCAAGTGAGAATTTTTTTAACTTTAAGACTTTCCTATTGTTCATCTTGGGCTTCTCTCCAGTTTTTCCTGTGCTTTGAAAAGTCTAGAAACCAAAACCTGAGTACGATAATCTACTCAGTGTATGACTAAGTATTTCAGTACAAGGATTTCTTGCCTGTCTGTCCAAAATTAATATTAACACATCCCAACGTCATGTTGGCTTCTTTTTCTTCTCAGTGGCAGCACTTTGGGATTCTACTTAACTTCAGGTCTGTTTTGACCTCCCAACTTTCCACCGCTCACTCTCAGCTATTGCTGTGTCATGTTGTTTTCTTTTATTTCTATGAATAATGTGACTTGTACTTGTCACTTACAAATTCATTCTGGCTATACAGAATCATTTCCCAATTATCAAAGTCATCAAAATATTTGATGTGCATCTCCGGGGCCAGCTCAGTAGCATAGCAGTTAGGTTCACGTGCACGGCTTTGGTGGCCCAGGGTTCACGTTTGGATCCTGGGCACGGACCTAGCACCGCTTCTCAGGCTATGCTGTGGTGGCATCCCACATAAAATAGAAGAAGATTGGCATGGATGTTAGCTCAGTGACAATCTTTCTCAAGCAAAAAGAGGAAGCTTGGCAACAGAAGTTGGTTCAGGACCAATGTTCCTCACCCAGACAAAATATATATATATATATATGTATTTGATGTACATCTCCATAAGTCCTGTAGTGGCCACTTGATTAGGGATAACTTGTAGAATTAATTATATGCTTTGTACCTTCACTTAGGTCACATATATATTGAACAGAACAGGGCCCAGAGCAGTTTAAATGGATCAATAATTGACAGAACTGCTTGGCCTAGCACAAAGCTATTGACATTTCCTTTTGACCTTGTAACAAAGCATGGTAAAATCTAGCCTATGGGTATGTGGTGGGGCTGATTCACAGCACGTAGGCACAATGGTGTTTAGCGATGCAGCAGTTGAGGTTGCAAAGAAGAAAGCAAGAAGAGATGCGCAAAGGTGCTCATTTCCTTGGCATTCCTGGGGTTGTACGCCTGAGACCTGGGTGCCTCCTGGGTACGTCTGTCTCTACGCCTGTGCTGCCAAGCTTAGACTGGTGGCCACCTCCACAAGTGCCACCAAGCATTTGTGACAAAATAGAGGAAAGGGGACTAGATAAAAACACTTTTGAAAGTTTATGACCTCACCTCTCACTTAAACTATGTGACTTTTTCTATATAAATTCTTTCCAACTAACATAAGTAAAATAAACATTGCCATCAGCTTTGAATAGGGGCACAACATTTATTCTTTTCTAAAGCTTAAGGGTTCCTTCTGCTTAAAAATAATGTCTAACTTTAATGATACTTATCTTTTTAAAGTGCCTTCTGGATGTACACTATCTTCTATTGATTTAAATATACCTATTTTCTTTAAAAAGAAAAACTTAAGACCCACGAATGTTAATACCAGAAGGAACCTTAAGGTTCGTCTGGGCTAATTTCCCACTTTAAAATGAGAAAATAGAGATCTGATTTGCTCCCAGGCTAATTTGGGAGCTTACTTTGGCTAACTTGTCTCTAAAATTTAAATGTAAATGCATGAAAAGTGACTCAGGATCTAGCCTTTTTATTAGTTTTTTTTTTTTTTTTATCATTTATGGAAAGTTAGTATTTCTAATTTTTCCCCCAAATAAAACCCCAGGGTTCCCAGTATGTAAGGTGATAGTATTACTCCTTTAGGTCTATTGTTAATTATATCTCCAATGAGTTTCTTCTTTTGCACATTTCCTAATTCATCTGTTCTATTGCTTCCATGGTATAATTCAGCTTGTTTGTGTCCCGGGTTTTCATTTACCCTACAGAGGGCTAGGTGTAGACCTGATCTCTTGTTTGATAGAGTTGTTTTGTTTTTACCCTATTGCATCATATCTCACATCTCTCTCTTAAGTCAGTTCTCAGACAGCATTAAGGTCACTAAAAATGATCTTTTCTCAAATTCATAACAGTAAGTCTACTGACTTTTTTCTCCTCCTTTGCATTTGAATCTTGAATCTTGATTAAGTTTTCTCCATTGCAAAAGCTCAAATGAAAAAAGGCAAGGATTGATTCATTTCTTTTATAGGAATTTCCTAAGTATTTATTACAGATCTTACATTTGCTTGAGAATGGAATTTTATGGGAGGTATCTGGGGGAAATTCCCATCGTGGCGAGTTCTCAGACTTCCTGAGGTCAGTGAGTCCAAAAGTAAGGACCAAGCAACTTGCTTTGGCCAAAAGGTGGTTCTTGCCTTGGAAGGAGCACAAAGTTGGATGTGTTTGTTAGGGGAAGTGTATGTATGCTTGAGGTGGAATGGTAGCTTGGTGTCAAGAATAAAGTGTACCTTCCAAGGCCACAACAAGGAGGAACTAGGAGTCTAATCTTAAGGGACCATTTCCCCAGAAACTAGCAAACACATTTTTGAGAATCTGGACACAAAACAGTTATGGCAAAACAAGCTTTATTTAGTTGGTAGCAGAAGAGTCACACCTTCAAACTCCAAAAAAGATGAAGTAAATTTACAATGATTTCACACACCAAGGTTCCTCCAACCAAAACTGAAGATTGATTTTCAAGGAAAGGTGATGGAAAGAAAAATGATGCTTACCCAAAATATTCTTCATCCAGCAGGTATATACTTTGTCTATCATGAGTCAAGCCCCAGTCCAAAGGTTTGTTAACTAATAATTTATTAAGTGTCTCCTATACCAAGAAATAGGGCAGACATTGCAAGAGAAATACAAATGCCCCAATGTGAAGGTTTATTCCATGGCTGAATTGACCCCAAAATGTGGTCTGGTCATTTTCTCCATGCTAGGCTATATGAAAGAAGGTTGAGGACGAAATGACTTTACAAACCAGTTTGCCTACAACTGAGCATTAGAGCAAAGGACTCACACTACTAGGGGTCATTTTGATGGTGTCACTCAGGATCTGGTTCTCTTCATATCTGTGTCTCTTGTTCATTTATACTGAAGTCAATCCTAAACCCTATCCCACATGACATCCCAATCTAGCCCTGTCTTACAGTGGACATTTATCTATCCTGTAGATCCCTCTCCCTCACCCAAGATCCTCAGTGAAATCAGGGAGTGAGAGCAGAGGGATCTGTCTGGAGGGGCAGTAGTGTACATAATTAAAGTTACGAGCATCAGTTAGGAGGACTCAGAAGCTGTTCAAGCAAAAGGAAAAGTGGAGCTCATACAGGAACTCAAGGGAGAAGTTAGGGTCAGGTATGGCTAGAGCAACAAAAAGGGGATCTTGGTAGAAAATAAAGAAAATGTGTTGAGGATGTGAGGTATTCCAGACAACTACTCATGTCCTCAAGAGCCAAAGACTGTGCCAAATCCTGTGAAATTTGAAGACAGCTCACTTAGGCTTTCTGTTCATTTATTAGATGTCTCTTCTTTTTCTTATGTAGGAGATGCAGAGGTAGACCCAGAAAGCCTCATTTCCCCTACAGTTTTCCTAATAGCTCCCAAGAAGCTATCACTGGAAAGCCCAGTTACTTCTGCAGAAGGACAGATACCAATGACCTACTTTTTCCTTAACAACACGGCACAGGCATGGTCCATCTAGGAGACATGATTGGCAAATGTCCCTGGGCAAGGTGGAGGCACATAGGGGTACCAGTGAGTGCTATGGAATCACTATCAGTGACTTAATGTCTGAGGTCCAGGATATTTAACTCTTGAGCTTGAGAACAGACTGGTTACAACTTCACTGCTGGTTGGTGGGTACAGTGTTTCAGCCTTGAATATCAAGTTCTGAGGGCTTGCTCTTAAAGAGTCATCTGCCGGACCTTGATGTGTCACAACGTGGGTGGTTTATCAGGTTGCCCAACAAAGTTCTCCTTTGTATAATAAAATTTCACCAAGAATGATCCCTGCTTTTGAAGCATTCTGATCCTCTTGTAGTTTCTCAGAGAGCACTCTCCTGAAGCAGGCTAGGCCTGTCACTTCCCCAAGCAGCCCTTCGAGGACTCCCTGTCTTCTGTGGTGTGTTTCAGTTACAAAAGCCCAAGAGAGGAAATGTCCATGATCTTGTAAGTAAAAATTCTTCTGAAGCTATAGCTATAGACGGTACACAGGGGCAAAAGTGGGCAGGAGGGGGCAGGGAGCAGGAATAAGAGATAGTAAAAACAAAAGGGTAGATTGGAGAGAAAAACGGAGTGAGGATAGGGGTTGACAAGGTGGCCAGGAAACTCAAGGAGGGCAAGAAGACGACTGGGAAGTGGTTTGTAAAAAAGATAGCTTCTCACTCTAGGTCCGCAAGGGCTGCAGGAGACCACACACCCCAAAGGGCTATCAGCTTTCCAACCTGGGACCCAGAACCTGACTCAGACTTACTTGCTGGTGGCTATTGTGTGCAGCCTCCTCCTCAATACTGTCAGTGAACTCAGTGCTCGCATCTTCGGTGTCGTCCCCTGTAGATGCACCTAGAAGTAAGTCCAGAAGAGAAAGGTGACTCCCTTCACAGATGGCGTCCAGACAGCAGCTAAAATTACACTTTTTGCCATCCACCTCTGATTTCTTCCTTTCCCCATACGCACAGCCCCTTAGCCAGCAGGGCCAACAGAGAAGGCAGAATCAATGTGCCAAACCTGTAGAAAAGCCTTCTTGCTGTATCACTGATATTTTCTTTCAAACACTCAAGCTTCAGTCTCAAAACATAAGCTTCCTTTGACTGCACAGACCTGTACCTGAGGAGCTGATGTTGGGTAGAGTGGTTACCCCTCTCACCGATTTCCAGGAAGCCTGAATTATTCCCTGTCCTGCCAACTGACTGGTTGTGTAACAACTCTCTCTTCTGTAACATGGGCCCAACGTGACTAATGTTTTTCCCACCACTGAGTGCTGAGAGGGTCCCCGATTTTCTGAGGATTAGGGAAGCCCAGCTCCTCTCACACTTTTCCGTTGTTGGGATCGTTTGTGCATGGGGTGACAATCTCTCTGAGGAACCCTCCTCTAGGGGCACTGTGTTCTACAGAAGCTCAGGTCTAGTCAAGACCCAACACACAGAATGGTTCAGCTGTTTCCTAATTCCTTTCTCTAACCTCCCCTCCTCCCCATCTCTCTCAAACTCTTGCTCAGTGCAGCATCTTCCGCCTGGGCTGTTCCTTATACTGCTGTGTCCAAATGAGATTTAATCAATTCTTTCATTCCCCAAAGACGGATACAGTGACTCTAGGGCACAAACATCTACACCCTGCACTAAGGGACAAGTAGCTGCAGTTTGTGGTCTGGGCAAACGTCTAAGGCAGTGCTGACCAACAGAACTTTCTGCAATTCTATGCCTGTGCTGCCCAATGCAGCAGATAGCAGTCACATGTGGCTACTGAGCACTTGAAATATGGTTAGCATGACTAAGGAACTGAATTTTTTATTTAATTTAAATTTAAATTCAAATAACCACATGTGGCTAGTAGCTCCCATATTGGACAGAACAAATCTAGGGCATTTCTCCCTCTCCACATCTGGTAAAATAAACGACTGTCCATCCAATCTTAGATTAAGACCTGTGGCCCACATTACTTCCTTCTTCTGAAAGTGTAAAAATGTATAGTGGTTAATTCATTTGAACACCAAAGAAAATCTACCATGACGCTCCCTGGGTCTTGAGATCTAGTTCTGACCCCGGCCTCAGTAACCAAACTGTTAAAAGTCCTCTTCTGGCCACTGAGTAACCAGGACCTCAGAGATTAGGTAGCTTGTCCAAGGTTACACAGTTAGTCCTGACAAGAGCTGTGCTGAGAAGTCAAGTCTCTGGACTTTCAGACAGAGGCAACTCACTGTTCCTTCTGTGATAAATCAGATCTTTATCTTTGTTTCTTCCTCTAAGGCCAAAGATCCTGCTACTGAGCTCAGACATCCATGGAGGAAAGGCTCTGCGTGAATAAGGAGCATTTGCTACCTTCTGCAGATAAGGTGAACAAGGGCAATTCACACCTACATTCAATCTCTTGGCATCTGCAAGTTCATGCCAGAGTACCTGCAATGGCCCAGGCCAAAGTCATTAAGGTACTAAAAGGTAGTAAGTATGTTGTCCTAACAGCTTAATCTTATGATTCATTCCCTGATCTTCACCATGAGTGTTGTGTTAACTTTGGACTGAGGCAGTACCTTGTTCAATGAAAGCCCTACTCACAAGGAGGCACCTCTACCACTCAGAACCTTTACAAACCTATGGCAGACAGTGTACGAAAGGGATTTCCAATACTCTTCCAAACCAGCCCCAGAACCATCTCATTCGGGATCCTGGCTGTGTAGAGGTGAAGGAACACACTCCCTAAGCTTTGGCTGCTGTAGAAGCTCACTGAACTCAGGATGCGAACTCAGTTGAGGACAACCATATCATATAGTATGCCTACTTTGGAAAATCTTTTCCTGTACAACAGTAAAGATCATAATCTTTTTTTTCCCCTACAAAGAAAACAAATTGCCCCACTCAGTGACGGATTGAGAAAACATACTTTTCACATTGTTTCCCCTCTGAGTGTTGAGCTAGAGAATGACCCTGTGGTTGAAGAAAGCTCAGCTCTCAGGTTAGGACCCTCATGCCTATGCCATTCTTGGCGGGCTGAGTAGCCTTGCTGGGCCCACATCCCAAGGTGGTTCCTGTACTAGGTTCCAGGAGTAGGGTAAGTGGGGATTAAAAAGGGTGATGTCACTGGTCTTGAAGGCTTTTGTCTAATTTTCTACCCTTTACTTACCTTTGTCAGCCTTTCTGATGCCACATTTGCATTTCTAGATAATGCTCTCTCTTTATTCACTCGGGGGCAGAATACCATGGTTTTGACTTCATCAGCAGTTAAATGGAGATCAAGCAAGAATGCCCATTTCATCCTGACACTCTACTACATAGGAGGTTTGCTTTCCTTATTTATATTTTCAGGTAGCTTACAGTCTACCATACTTCCTTCAGGGCAGTTTTAAGAGTTGCTCAGCCTTTCACAAATTTTAATTAGGATGCTGAAAGCTTCTTTGTATGTGTTTGAGAGGGAAAATAAGTTGAGAAAATTTTATAGAAAACACTGGAGTGAATAAGTTACCCCACACAAGGTCCTATTATATAAATTTACATTAGACATCCCTCTTTCTGTTATCATTTCTGTTTGTTTTATAAATGACAATAAAAGAACTCTTTTGTGGGGAATAACCTTTCTAAGCTTTTACAAGGCAACAAAACCCTACCTTCAGAACTAACTTGGAATACTTTAACTTTCTAATTTAAATTAAAGGTACTATATATTGATGAATCTAAGGCTTATTTTTGATAAATATGAAATAAGTCTGCTATCTTTAAAATCTCTGAAAGCTAGGAATATGTTTATTCAAATTTAACTTGCTTCTCCAGGTTTTATCTCCAGGGTTAAGTTTTACATGCTAGACGAAATTTTATTAAAACCTTATCTGAGGCTTTGATGATAGTTCTCAAGTTGTGGTTCTTGCAAGTTTCTACGCTCTAAACCACACATGATGGACGTGGTACCAAAACCTTTTTTAGATTTAGAAAATTATTTTCTACCAACTATCTGACTCTATAAAGTACACAGAAATGAAACAAACTCCTAACCTATACTACTACAAAACCCTTGGGTGAAAATTTAAGCTTTATGCAAATATAAGATATTCTTTTTATCACTGAGGTAAAAATTCATACTTTTCTTTTAAATTGAGGATGGCATAGTTATTAAGAACACGGACTCTGGAGCCAGATTGTCGAGGTTAGATTTCTGCTCTGTCACTAGTTATGTGACTTTAGGCAAGTTACGACCTTTCCCTAACTCAGGTCCCTCACTTATCAATTAGGGTTAATGATGCTCTCCATCCTGCACAGTTGTGAACTTTCAAGGGTTTGCTGCTTTTGAAGTGCTTTTGAAGTGCTTAGAACAGTGCTTGGTATACAGTGTGTACTCAATAAATATTGCCCTTAAACAATATTATTGTTTTATTAGTGTTGTTGGTAAACTTCATTATCGTTGTTGATCTTTGGACTGAAAAGTTGAGGGTTGAAAAAGGCGGCCATGGAAATTAATGCTATTAACTGGATGATCTTGATTGAGTCTATCTGCACTTCTTCACTCCTGAATATCTTTCCCCCAAAGGGAGGCGTGAAATAATACTCTTTGTTCTCTCTGCTTCACAGGACAGTTGAAAGAAGACAGAGCTGTCAGTAAAGTAGGATGAACTCTTGAATAGGTGCTTTACACAGGGTTCATCATCATTAAATTATACCTGCCTTAAAACTCCATCACACATGAATAAGCCTTAGAGGGAAAGGCATGAAGTGTTATTTTAATTCCTCAGTAATGGGCCCAAGACCATTTTCCCCAAATTCTACTCTATAGTCATTATCTCCCCTTTAAGCCCTTTATATGCGACCAACAGAAAAGGGGGAGTATTCTCACATATAGTTACTCAGAACACAGAAGGAGTCATGTTTGACTAATTTTGAAAAGGGGATTCAAAGAGCTAAAACTTTACAGCATGAATAAGTTTGCAGCGCCAAGTGCCCAGCTGTTCTTTCCCTCAGCGCCAGGGTCTCGCGCCAGGTCCTCTGGGCCCATCTCACTCTTACTCCTGGGCACTCTGCCATGGGCTCAGCACATGGTCACAGCATGAACCAACTACTGCTGACTTAAATATGATGATGCTATAGGAGAGAATCCAAGAAAAAAGGTCTCCCGTCAAACTCTGCAATTTCACCTGCATCCACTTCCTTCTGGACCATAAGAAAACTTTAAGATTTAATATAGTCCTCCATAGCTTCTACCAAGAAAAAAAATTCTTTAACTAGACAGATCCTGATCTTGGAACAGAAGTAACTAGAAAAGAAAACTGCTGTCTGTGGCCAAGCCCCCTTATGGTGTATCTTTGTCTTTAAATTGCAACATCTCTTAATTAGCCTTCCAGCTTGGACTTGTTTCAGAAAGCAACTGTCTTCAGTGACTTAACATTCTGTAACGTCAAGGAATTGTTCCTGCTCATGGCCTTTTTCTTTCTTCAGAGGACACAAGAAGCAAGCCTTTCCAGGAACATTTACAGGGATAGCACCACACACCATAACAACTGGCTCCTCACATTTCCATCCTGCTTTCCACTGCTCTCCTTCAGAAAGGAGTGCAAGAAAGGGTTTTTAAGGTAAAGTAGTCCATTGCACATTTTTAGGGGAAATATAATGCTGTTTCTTTAGTCTCACTTCCTTGAGAGCAGGAAAATTCAGGTTTCTTCCTCTTCCTTCCTTTAATTAAATAATACAACGGCATTCACCCACTCCAGAGCCTTACTTTGACTTGGAATTTTAGTATAATGATCAATAGACTGATTCTCCTATAAGGGAAACAAGAAAAGATATGAGCTTTCTCTACTTTTTCTCTCATAAATCTTTTAAGAATGAAACCAAATAGTTACTGTTTGGCCTTTGATACTTTTATTGGATCAGTAACAATTTTTTGTGTCTCAACTAATGTAGCTGAAATTCTAAAACTTATATATAAAAAAAGTACACTCTCCATTCCAGCACAAATGTTAACACAGTTCAACACAGCACAGCGCCATGAAGAAAGGAAATTCCAGAGGAAAATATACAGCTTATTTTGGTGGGGAAATAGTCCCGGAAATAATCTAATGCCAAGTGAGTGGGTCATTTAACATGCCACTTCCTTCTTCATTTAAATTGTTATGAATCACTTTAATTTTTCTCAAAAGCCCTAGGATCAAATTTTAAGTGATAAAAAGTAAAGCTGCTTTTATTATCAAACTGATAATATTTCATGGAAAAAGACAAATTCATGATTTATAAAACATACTTGTATATACACATGCTTTACAGATTGAGAGAGAGGTCGGTATTTTAGAGCAATGATTCTGATGGCAAAAGGAAGTCCTGCACACCCGGGTTATATACTGAATGCAAACCTACATGCATTTGCTAGACAATTATGAGTTCTTAAGAGGAACAGGAAGCTGATTTGGTTCATGCACTTAACACCCCTACTCTTCATATTTTTTTAGATCAAATATTTTCTGACATTGCTGAACTTTCTATTTTATCCTTCCAGCTTTAGCAAGAGGAAAACAGTATGATAAAGATTTTTATTTCTGGAATTTGACTTTAAACAACAAAAAGGGAAAGCAAAGCAAAAAGAATTAATACATCACTTTACAAGTTTAATCACCCTTATTTGAAATCCGGTAAAGTTAGTATTGCCATCTCTACAGTGTTGTGTTTCCCTCCCACTTTCCATTCTTTGTTGGAAGCAAATTACAACACTAACTTTTTATTTAGGAAACTCATCCTGGCTCAGGGGATTATACAGAAAGAAGCTGAGAACTTACCTTTTGTCAATACTGACTACTTAAAAGTGACATCCTTGTATTGTAATCATAATAAAATGGTTCAACAAAGTTATTACTCCAAAAGCCTAGTGAGAGTGTGGCTTAAATCCATATTCCAAAATGCATTAAGACTCAGAAATTACACCCCACAGAAATCACTCTGATGTATTGTCCCATTGACTCATTCCTGTTTTTTATTATTGGTTGTCTTATGAGTTCCATATCCCTAGCTATTCTTTCCACAGTACAAATGGTTCTATACTATCAAAGGGAGAGGAAAAGCTCTCTGAGCTTTAACCCTAAGAGAAATGACAGACAATACTCTATATGCTTGCGTTTCACAGAAGTTAGTATCTGAAGAAGAAAGCTAATCTCATTTATTCTGCCTCTAGTACAGTTTCTTCAAGGCAAGATTCAAAATGGACTTTAAGTGTGTGGGTTATTACTTCTTCCTAACTTCACAGGAGGTTTGTCACAGTTCCCTGCACGACACTGGCTGCAGACCTGTAGAATTACCACTGAGGCCCTAGTTGAAGAGGCAACTTAAGTTTTTCAGGGATGTCAAATGTGAAGATTCTGTGACTTTTCATATGAAAAGACCATAAAATCAGAAAAAATGACTTTACCCTAAGAACAGGAACTAGAGTTTTCTAATACTAGCTCAAGGAAAGCAAAGGTAGTAAATTTTTGTTCCCGCTAAGGTTTATCGTCCAAAGGGAAGTGACGTTAGGTGGGTCAGTCAACCTTTACTCCTCAAAGAAAGGAGTAATTTTTGGTGTAATCAATCTGCTCCTTCTTTCCCTAATCAGAGGACTCTAGATCCAACTGGAAGACTGAAGCAGAGAGAACTGAAATCAGTTTTCTTGAGCTGTTCTGAAGCTATGAGCCAAACTTCTCAGGACCAGATATTAAATTAGGAGTATAAACAACATAATAGTGATAGGTCTTTTATGTATATCTGCTACAGATGTCACTTACGTATAAACTGTGCAAGTAAAATATACAGAAGAACCTTCTAAAGAAACTTCTTGTGGCTAGGATCTAATATCCTATACAGATCAAGATTTTCCTGATCTTTACTAATCTCTTACTACAGTCATGTGCTGCATAACAACATTTTGGTCAACAATGGGCTGCATATACGGCAGTGGTCCCATAAGTTACCATACAGCCAAGGTGTGCAGTAGACTACACCATCTAGGTTTGTGGAAGTACACTCTATGATGTTTGCACAATGATGAAATTACCTAACGATGCATTTCTCAGAATGCATCCCCGTCGTTAAGTGACACATGACTGTATATACAATGATGTTGACAAATCTTTTAAAATCTTTTAAAAACATGAAAAAGAAAGTAGAGGTACCAAAATATTGCTGCTGTCCACAACTGAATGAAGAGAAGTGGGTGTGGAAAGGGCTAGGGATGAGAGCACATTCTATCAATGTAAAAGGTTGACAATACTAAAATAGCCCAATCACACCTTTTCAAAAAAGTTATCACTTGGCTAAAGAGCTAAAAAGAGAACACCAGAAAAATGCTGAATTATACTAGGCCCTAACAATCATCAGACTTCAATAATACAGTTTAACCCTGCAACAGAAAAGAGTTTAGTGGAAACATCTGTCAAAAGGATTTACATTTCACTCATTAAATAAATCCTCTTGCAGATCCTTTTCAACTCCGTAGTTCTAAAAACTATAGACTTCATCTACCCTCAACTCTTAAAACCATTACTAGGTACATTTGCTATTATTCAAAAAGGAAACATGAGAAAAACCAAATCTATCAATATGGGTTTTTCTCAATTTGTTTATGCTTGCAATTTAGCACGGCCTGAGAATTTCATTTATTCATCTTCTTTCATGATTTTTTATTCAAGCACAAGGTTCTATTACCACATGATGCTTTATCTAAAATTACTGTATTGTTTAAAAATGCCTGACAAAGGTAAAATAATCTAGTAAGAGAAACGGTCTGTGCTCCTGAAGAGAAAATGGAATCATATTATATCATGTTAAATATGATTACATGAATGATGTGGCCAATCACAGCATCATCTATCTGTGGGTTAGAGAACAAAATTCATCAGACTTGTATTCTCTAATAAGATGCAAAATTATCACACAAAATTTTTAGACCAGCAAATTCTCTCCAGGTAGCACTGTTTGCAAGCCTCATTCCAGCTATCAAGACCAGAAAGTTAGTACCAAATTTTAGTCAAATCTATGGTATCAAAATCGAACTCAATTTATCCTTTGCCACTATATCACTTAATTTTCTAAAATACTTCCCAAAGACCAATATCAAAGATAAGTAACTATAGCACAAGTTAGTCTGTCTTCTCAGGATCCAAATCAGGACCAGAATTATCTTACTTTTTTCCCTAATCTCTTTTGATAATTTTTCAATAGGAAGTTGAGTTTCTCATTATTCATCCAACTACCTTAATATTTCTAACACTTAGTAACAGTTCAAGTTACCAAAGGAAATTCCTACTCTTGTTGGAGGTTGTTAGAATCAGAAGTGGTACTTAACATAAATCATTGCAATCACTGTGAACCATCAGAATCCAAGAATCATCCATGGTTGAAATCTTAAGAGGACACTTAGAGAAAGCTTCCTTGGTCTAGTAAGGGAAGACATTTCCAAAATGGCTTGTAATGACATGACAGACTAGTCTTTGGTGGGTTGTCATTTCTACACCTGGATTACCCCTCCACCTCACTTCTAGAAAGTTACAAAAAGCTTTGTGCAGGAAAGAGTCTCTAAAGATTGGAAGACTAAAAAAAGAGGATGGGCTCTGCTTACACTTCTTATCTCCTCCCTTAAATGACTCTTTTTCCCTCTCAAGGGCCATTGAAACAGGAAAGCATTTCCATTAAGAGGAAGGCTTCTGGCTATCAATCCTTTGCAAAGTAATCAGAAATTTCCACGGTGTTTCTCCAGTAGAACATTTTCTTCTTCAGTTTGACTGATGCTCTATCTGCTACAGGCATGGCTAAGGTTACAGAAACTTGGATGGAATTTAGAATGTAAGGCAAGCCATGTCAACACAGGAATGTGAAAGAAATAAAAGTGCCATGTAAAAAATGGATGGGAAACAGAAAAATCATTGTGCTCTGCCGTTTAGAAAGGGTACTACGTTACATCTATGATGCTACAAAGCCTCAATCCTTGTTTACCAAATTCCATATTTAAAAACTGAAATCTCAGCTTCTAATCTAGGAAACTTATATCCAGTAGAAGTAAGAAACCTAATAGTGTTGAATCCACAACACTCCAAAGTAATCTTGGTTACTTTTTATACTCTTGATATTTAAGATACCAGAAATACAATCTCCAGTGCCCTTTTCTTTACACCTGTCATGTTGCCATAAGAAAGCACAGAGACAATGACCAAAACCTATGAGTACAGATCTGTGACATTTCTTTACAAACTATTTAAACACCTCAAAGCTGAAGCTTATTACTTATTTTAATATGGAGAAATGTAAAAGCACTAAAAAGTGAAAAACACAGGACTCCATCTAGTGCCACCACTAAATGGAAGTATATGAGCAATATTCTCCTCTGGCTATAAGGAGTTATTTGGTGAAATACTGAATTTAAAGTGGGACATTACAGTTGAAATTATCTTTTTACATCGTGAATTTTGACTCTGGAAGACTTGGGAGCTTTCTTAAAGTCACGTTCTGACTAAACAGCACATTCTTGGTTTAAACAAAAAATGTTTAATGGAATTTAATCTGCACCTAATCTAACTTTACTGTCATTCAATAATCAACTCTGAAACAATATTAGAGGTAAAGGTTTACCATAAACACTTTTAACAGTCTTTGCCTCCACTCTTTAACTTGACCCTCCTAATACTCAGAGTCTACTATTGCAAGACTTGGTTTTGATCACCTTCTGAAAAGGATTATACCACTTTTGCAAAGTCATTCTTATAGACTTTCAATCTCTCTCTCATCTTGAAACTTTTAATTTGATTAAAAAATTGCTCTCACTCAAAGAGCAGGAGTTGATTGAATGGCACAAATAATACACACGCATGCATTTATGACATGATATGGAGCATATGAAATGGATGGTGAAGTTGGGGAGGAAGAAACTTTATTGGCCCATTGAGGGGATGAGGGAATAAGAAGGAGGTGCTAGGGAAAAGAATGAATATGGGTGGGACAACTAAAACGGAATGATTTAAAATGAGCAAATACACTTTGTAACCTCCAACACTCAACTTAGAGATAGATATGTACAGCAAAATACAGGTAGACTAATGTGAGTTTCATTTTGCAGTTGATGCTACTTGTACCAGTTCTATCATTAGTAAATCACCACTCAATTCTGCCAAAGTCAGACAAGGCTCTTTCTGGTTAGTGCAAACAAGGTTTTCCATCCTGGGCTGCAGTCTGACCCGCCAGTGCTCAGAAGGCATGCTTGTGAAGAACTCGCACACTTTCCAGTTCCCCACCTCCAATGGCAGCCAGGGTCTCCAGCCTGCTTAAGCGCTCCAGGCTTCTTCCAAGAACTTCTTCTAGCCGACCGCGTAACACCTGGGCCCCTTCCAGTTCCACCTGCAGAGTTCGGTCTCTCTCAGAGCTGATTAAACATGCCACACGGAAGGAAAATGGATTAGCCATCAACTGTAATGAGTCCACAGAGGTATCCAAAGAGCCATCAATGCCACTCTGAGCCACGGACTTTCTAAAGTAATTGTTCTCCGGACACAATAAATGAATGCAGTCTTTGTTGTAGCACTTGTGTTCACTGCTGGTAGATTAGCAAGGCCTGCTCCTTTCTTTAAAGCTTGTCCCTTTATCCTAGATTCCTGGCCAATCTCACATAAAATTATGTTCCTAAGATTTATCTCATACTCCTATGGCCCATGTAAGAGAAATTTCATTATTTGACCAAAAGCATTAGTTTCTGAAAAACCAAAACCCAGAAAAAATTAAATGCAAACTGAGGCAATATTGAGCCAAGTAGGACTGAAATTGAAGATATCTGTTCTCTTATTCATTAACCAAACTTGACAGTGCTCTGAAAACGAATCTGGTTCACAGAGACTAAAGATGCAGAGATTTTTAAAAAAGTAACACAATCAAGTGGTCCTATTGTACCTTTCCTCTGCCTTCATTTTCTTGAAGTAGAAATAAAAAAAAATTATAAACCCAACAATAAACTAGAAGAAACTGAATAATAAAAGAATAAAAATTAGGAAAAAGAGGGGTTGGCCCAGGGGCGTAGTGGTTAAGTTCGTGAGCTCTGCTTTGACAGCCTGGGTTTTGCAGGTTCAGTTCCCAGGCGTGGACCTAGCACCACTCATCAAGTCATGCTGTGGTGGCATCCCACATAAAATAGAGGAAGATTGGCACAGATGTTAGCTCAGCAACAATCTTCCTCCAGCAACAAGAGGAGTGCTTACTATATGCAAGGCATTATTTTAGATACCTGACAAGTGTTCTCATTTGATCTTTGGAATAGTTGTATGAAATAGGTACTACTTCTGACTAAAGAACTAGATTAGATACTCAGGCTCAGAGCAATCCACACAACAAATGACAAACTGGATAGTTCCTGTAATTGTCTCTGTTTTCTTTTTCTCCTCTCTTCAATACTGTAAGCACCTGCACTTAATGAGGAATAAAAAGAAAAACAGTGTGGTCTGTCTCTTACCTCTCTGGATGGGCATGGAACTTCACCAGACTGCTATAGAGCTGTCTCTCTGCTTGTAATGCCTCATTGAGCCGACTCCGTTCATCCACCAGTCCTTCTAGCATCAGCAGCAACTGAGGAAAGAAGAAGAGAAGCAATATGCATATGGAGACATGACACACGAAGCCAGTTAATCCTAAGAATGAGAGCAAAAGAACGCATTAGCATGTATTATGACTAAAAAAGCTATCTTCTTACTTAAGCTTTCTGTAGTATTTTAGTTTTCAAATCAATGTCATATCTATTACCTTTTTCTTATCTTTAAAACTCTATAAGGCAGAATTCAAACATGGAAGCAAGAAGAAGAAAAAGGAGAGAGAAGAGAGAAGCACAGGAAAAAGTCTAAGAGAAAGGAGTGGAAAAGAAAGAGAGGAAGGGCAAGAAGGCAACATACACCAGGGCTTATTAGTGTGCTTCATTCAGTCAGTACTTACTGAGTGGCTTCTATGTGCTAGGCTCTGTTCTAGTGATAAGCTAGGCAAGGGAAAAGACAGTCATCAATCACAGACATGAGTCACTGTGAGCTCTGACAGGTGCTATAAAGAAGAGCTATGACAGTGTAGTATAACCAGCAGAGATCTAGTTAAGGGCACTGGGAGAGTTAAAAGCCAGACTGGAGAGAGATGAAAAGTTGGTAAGAGAGATGATGATGGAGACAGGGAGTAGAGGCAAGAAGGTCTTGAAAAGTTTGGCACTTGAAGAAAAGTTAGAGCTAGGGCAGGGGTAGGAGCTACAAATGAATTTGTGGCAGAGGCAGAGTTCTTTATCTTAAGCTGGGAGAGGTGTGAACATGGTTAAATGCAGGTAGATGAGAGGGATTCAGCTGGGAGAGAGGTGACTTATGTATGAGTCAGGGATAACAGTGTGTGTCCAAAAAGAACTCCTGCTCCTTTCATAATTGCCACTGTAAGAAAGGAGCATCTGTGCCTGCCACTGACCAAGGCAGGAGACCTTAGAGCACAGATTCTCTACGAAACTCTATCAACGGACCTCTTTATAAGTAATTGAGATTGACAGCTTTCTCATTGTTTTTTCCACGGTAAAAGTAAGGTTTGTATTCCAATAACTTACTTGCTGTCTTCGGTTTCCTGAAGCTTCTTGACCCTGTGATTCTACTGAAGCAACTTTTTCCCGAAGAAGTAAGACTTCTTGGGTCAGGCGTTCCATAGCTGGTATGTCTTCAGGATCAACCAGTTGCATTTGAAGGTCCTAGAAGTCAAAAAACAAGAATAGTAATAAAAACACTATTCAGTAGAGGAACAAAGGAGCAAATGCTCCTAAGATAGTCTGCTATACTTTCAAGTGGGATGTTGATAAGCCATATATTCTTCATGAAATCTTAGCAACTCTGATACAAGTCAAAGAGAATATGATAATATTAAGAGACTCAAACTAAGAGTGCATCAAGGAAATAAGCACGGGCCGGGGGCTCAACATATCCAAATGTTGTTTGAAGATGCCCTACGGGTATTATGAGCTGTAATTATTTCCAATGGTCTTTCAAAAGCTGTGAAAGACCTTTATGAGGTCTTCTTTAATCTGCATGTTCCGGGTCAGAGACTCCATATCCGCAGCCTGCACCTGCAGCTCTTCCTCTTGCACAGCCATCATGGACTGTAGAGCAGAAAGTTCCACCTGTGGACAGAAGAAATCCTGAAGTTAGTTGGACAGAGAAAACAGTATTTGTCACACTTATATTTTAACACTGAGCAAATGTTTTTCCATATCGTATCACTATCAGCCAGTAATATAAGTAAAAAGTAGTCAATAGTAGTGCTCTGCTGGATCTGATCAGGATGCAGCATGGAAGAAAGGATATTTTATGGGAAGCTGTAATAGTGATTTTAATAATGTCCTCCACTTTAGTTAGCACTATAAAACACCAAATCTGTTTAACTAATGAATTTATTATAATACTTAAAAAATTGGTCACATTTTCAGATGCAAGAATAGATGAAGTTTTTCTTTATATAAGTATTTCAACTAACGGAAGAAAAAATGACAAAGTATCTCCATCTTGCAACCCTTAATGAGTTAATGGCTATAGACATCAAGCACCAATAGCTGCTACCATCACAAGAGATCACCAAACACTACATGCCTCCTAATGGAAGAACACACGCCACCTCCTACGAAGAAGCCCAACAAAAAGTTCACACGGTATGCCCTAAACTTCCCGTGTTGCATCACCCATCTCTCCTCACCAGAAAATGACAGCCAAATATTTCATCGTGACAAAAGTTCACTAATAATCATGATCATAACCATAGCTATTAACATTTACTAGGTGCTTACTATGTCCAGGCACTGTAATAAAAGCTTTGGATATATTTAAGCCTTTTAACAAACCTAGTAACCTGGCTCCCACCTACTTCAACTTCAATGCCTACCATCTTACTCCTCACTCATGATTCCCTAAGCACACTCGACTTCTTCTGTTCTAGGAATACCAGACTTTCTCTTGACTCAGGGCCTTTGCACCTACTATTCCCTCAGCCTGAAATATCTTCCCCAGAACTGTCTCTTTCTCATCCTTGGGCCCCAGCTTGCATGTCATCTGCTCAGAGAAACCTTCTTCAGCCACTCTATCTAAAGTGGTCCTCATCCATGTTACTTTCTACTATTCCCTCATATCACTTATAATCTATAATTGTATTATTTATTTGTTTAGTGTCTGTATCTCCTCAGTAGAAATTAATTACATAGGGTCAGGAATCTCGTTGATTTTGTTCACTGCCTCATCCCCAGCACTAGCCCTGGCTTAGAAAAGGTACCATACAGTTGATGAATGAATGAATGAGTGAACCCTCAAAATGAGCCTATAGGATAACTACTCGTCTACTCTTCAATTTACAGATGAGAAGACTGGGGCCGCAAGAAGTTAAGAAACTTGTTCCAAACCACAGAGCCAGGAACTAGTAGATCTAGAATGTAAACTCAAGAAAGCAGACTCGGAGCCACTATCCTATAATGTCCTTCCTGTAGTCACCACACATTTATATATTCTTTATGGTAATGGCAAATTATTTGTAAGCAAACATTTTAAGGAAATATTTTGAGATAGTTTTAAAAAATAGGTGTGACAAGTGAAGACAGATGGCACACAGCTAGTTTAAGGTGTAACCAAGCTTCCTAAAGGAAGGAGCACCTCTTTCTTAAATATATAAAATGTAAGCGATAAGCAATAAAAATTTTACTTGTATATCTTCTACTTCCATCAACGCTTAGAGCATCACTGTGTAGCTTCCTGACTTATAACTACACCAAGCTATTTGATGGCTCTGGGCTACTGTGGTCTGTTAGGAGGAAATGCTTTTCCTCACACTGCCTTCCATGTGAAGGAACTCAGTCAGTGTAATTCCTGCCCTCTCTCTGCCCCCTTACTCACTCAGCCTCAGGCAAGCCGAGGAACTCATCTTAATGGTACACAGGGGAAGAACACACCAGGCATGCTTGACTTAGTCCTACCTTTCCTCTCCTGGGGAGACGGCTGCCTGAAGGAGGCCTGTTTTTGCCACTGCTTCTCTAACGCAGGCTCTTCCCCACCATGTAGAGCAGTCTGCCTAGGCCCACTGTTGCCTGTGACTGCATAGACAAGTCTACCTAATTCTGCGGCTCGGCTAGCATGCCCACTTGGCTCTTGCATTAAGTTCTCTACCGAAGCCTTTATCAGTAACACAGTTGATAAAGTGCCAAACTACCTGCCACTACTTCATTTTATTTCTCAGTTTGTTCAGAACTTGTGTATAGAGAAAAGGGTGTTATTTATTAGGCCCTCTGCCGAGACCTCTATTATTATATACCCAGGTATTTGCTCCACTGAAGAAAAATGAAAACATGAGGAAGAAAACATTACTGCAGCATAATAAAGGTCTTCAGTCAGACATAATCTTGGCATAATCTCCCTGACAAGGCATCTAAACTGAGCTTCAGTTTCCTCAATTGTAAAATGGGAATACCCACTTTTCAGGGCTTTGTGAGAATACGGAAAATGTATTTAAAGTGCCTGGCACATGGCAAGCAATCAATGAATGATAATTATCACTACAATTACTACCATTATCTCAAGACAGTAGGGAGAATGTTTAAAAATTTGCAAAAATCGAAATGACTTTTGGTAAATATATGATAATGAATACACATGGCATTGAACTGAGAAGTTGGTAGTTGATGAAGGACACACGAAAGTAAGCAATAAAGCTAAATATAACTCACTCAAAATATCCATTTATAGTCATTATAATTTTATGATCCTAAAAACAGGACAGAACCAAAAAGTAACATTACTCTGAATTGAGTATCTATGAGAAAAACAGGAACAGCATGTAGAAACTAAAATGTCTAACATTAATAATCAGATAATGGCTAGGTAGAATCAACAAAAGGGAAGGGAACTAGGGGATTATTAAAACGGGTATTTTAAAAATGCCACACAATTTCAAATCCTCAAAACTTGAGTCATATAACAAGAGTCTGTTTATAAGGAGAAACATGGTAATGAAAAGAGAAGTTCAGAGGTACAATAAGACAATTTCATCACAAATATGAACACAGGTTTTATACTATAGATTTAACTATGGTAAAGAAGTGGAACAAAACTGAGGTGCTACTAGACTAGAGAGCCAACTTAATTCAGGGGCCCAGGACACTGACTGATCTTCTAAAACAGATGCCATGGAAACACAAAGGCTTTTAGTTTTACTCTGTAACTCTACACTGTGGCCCCAATATTTCTTCCTCATCATAGTTTGACATACAACTAGCTGTATAGGGAGGCAGAAGGGGGTAGGGATTCTGTAAGGCTGAGAGGCCTCTTCTAAGAACATTAATGAAAGCTCTATTGCTCGACATCGAGCATAAGGTGGGAAATGACCTTCTCCAGGAAGTGGCCTCTTAGGAGGTATTAGAGTCACAAAAGACTTGAGTTTAAGCCTTAGCTTTGATAACTTTTAGTAATACGACTATTCCCCACTTCGTGTGTTAAAAAAATCAGTGTTTCAGCTTGTCCATCTATAAATAGGGCCAATACCACTTACTTTGGCTAGATTTGTAAGTATTCATGCTAATTTAAGTACCCAGAATAATGCATTCCATATGACAAGTACTCGGTAAACATTATTCATCACTCTCAAATTTCTCTTATTTCATCTTTCTAAAACTAATTTCATGGATCTAATGTCATAATTCTAAGCAGCAATCATATAGTACTTTGTTTTTTTCCACAAGTATTCTACAATTATTTTATTCCAGTTAGAAACGGGCAGAGAAAACTGTGGTGGTTCAGCACCTAAAAAGTTTTAATGGTCCCCATTTTTAAAAACAAGAGCACCTTGATAAGATAACGTGTATATGAAATGATTTCTATTTTTCTCCAGAAAGGAAAAAAAGGCATTTGGACCCAGATATTATACTTGGAGAATTGTGCTCTTTTAAATATAAACTACTTTGACAGAAAAAAATAGAAATTTAGAAATTAGGCTTGACTAGAAAACTCACCCGACTTTCTCTCTCCTTTTTAGCCATAAGCTCAAGCTCCTCTTTGGCATGACTCAGTTCTTTTTCCAGCCCTGAAACTGTGTCCAAGTCCCCTAAAAATGTAAAGTTGTGCCAGCTTTAATCACTGTTAACATATCATCACCTCTGCTGCCTCATTTCTGAGGAATTTTCTCTGAAGACAGTCTCCAACAATAAAAAACAACATACACGCACAGCTCATTCTTTGCAGCATTATTTGTAATAGCTAGATACTATAATCAACCGACAAGTCTATAAAAAGAAGACTGAATAAACCACAGTATGTCCACACAATGAAGCCACACACACATATGCACACAGCTATGTATATACAGCTGTAGGAAAGAATGAGGAAGTTCTTTATAAACCCATGTGGAGTGTCTTCCAACATCTATCATTAAGTAAAAATAGCCTGGTACAAAAGAATACCTCTAGCGTAGTATGTTTTACATTAGGAAAAGGGAAAAATAAGAACACACACATACACATCACATATACACATGTGATTGATCTGCTTATTTTTGCAAAAAGACACACAGGAAGAATAACCCAGAAATAAAACAGGCTGCCTTCAGGCTATGAGTGGAAACAGGAGAGACGGGCCAGGAAAGTAGATAGGACTTCTGAGTGCATCTTTTTATATATTTGAGTTTTGAACTATGTTAATGTTTCATGGTTTTTTTAATTTTAATTTTTTGCTCAGGAAGATTCACCCTGAGCTAACATCTGTGTGAATCTTCCTCTGCTTCATCTGTGGGTCACACCACCACAGCATGGCTGATGAGACATGTAAGTTCGCACCCAGGATCCAAACCTGTGAACTTGGGCTGCCGAAGCGGAGCGTGCTGAACCTAACCACAATGTCACGGAGCTGGCCTCAATGTTTTATTTTTAATGGGTAAAGTTGGTTCAACAATAATGGGGGATAAAAAGCCTAAAATAAATAAACCCATATGGCAAACATAAACAGCATAACAATATAAATAAATAACATAAACAAATGTTTATAAATAAAAGAAATAAACAGAAATAAACAAATCTATATGGCAAATAGATAATATAACAACCCAGAATAAAAAAATTAATCCAAATAATTTTTTTTTTGGGGGGGTGAGGAAGGCTGGCTCTGAGCTAACATCTGCTGCCAATCTTCCTCTTTTTGCTTGTGGACGATTGTCCCTGAGCTAACATCTGTTCCAGTCTTCCTCTATTTTGTATGTGGGACGCTGCCACAGCATGACTTGATGAGTGGTGTGTAGGTCTGTGCCCGGGATCCAACCTGCACATCCTGGGCCACCAAAATGGAGCACACAAACTTAACCACTATATCATCGGGCCGGCACCTAATCCAAATAATTTTTGAACTCAGTATTCTAACTGTACACCCTCAGTGGGAAATATTCTAAGGTTAAAAAGAATTACAAACAAATCAAACATCATTTAAGAGAGTTATTGTCAATAGTGGTATTCAAGTAGTGATTCTGAAACTATTTTTGTGTACTGTACAAATGTGTAAACATACTGAAATATATTGACATCATAGGTAACCAGGGTTCTCAATGTTGGAAGAAAGCAGATACAAATACAAAATAAAGGAAAGAAAGAATTCATATTGTTAAACTGGAATTAGAAGAATCAGTATCTATCTATATATACATATATACATCAAGTATATACATCTCTATATATCAAATATATAGATAGATATATATACATCTCTAGCTCTGTCCACTTTTAAAAGGGCCTAGAAGCAAATGACATTCTTGTAGCAATGAACACACATTATGCCCAGATCTTAGCTTCTAGATGCCATTACCCACTAAAAACCAGAGAGCTCCTTGAAGTAATGTATGATTCCAAGGCTGAGGCAGGGAAAGCAAGATGTGATCACAGAACATCCTATTGTGCCAAAAAGTATGGAAATGTTCAAAAACTTGTGAGGAAATATCAAAAGGACAGAGGAACAGGGGCCGGCCCTATGGCCAAGTGGTTAAGTTCACGTGTTCCACTGCGGCGGCCCAGGGTTCCACTGGTTAGGATCCTGGGTGCAGACATGGCACCACTCATCGGGCCACATTGAGGCGGCATCCCACATGCCACAACTAGAGGGACCCACAACTAAAGTATACAACTATGTACCAGGGGGCTTTGGGGAGAAAAAGGAAAAATAAAATCTTAAAAAAAAAGGACAGAGAAACAGCTTGAAGAGGCTCCCACAGACCAAATCTGGGATAATCTGCACATCCAAAGGAATGACAGAAATAGATAAGAAATGATTTAAAAAAAAGAATCTATTAGTCCATACTGATATAAACAAACAAATGGAGTAGGGAGGATAGGCGAAGGACAGCTCTTCTTTATAAAAGAATATACACTAATAAACAAAGAAGAAATTTTAGAAATAGAAAATCACTTTTTAAAAATACCAATGTAATGGTTCAGGCAAGGCTCAAAGGATGCTAAACCACTGGGTGAATGATTCGGGAAACAGAACTGTCAACGTCTCAAGGTACTAGTGGGCAGATCGCTTATTAATTACAAAGGGAAAAATAAACCTTTACAATGACGAAACCTGGAAGATACACTCTTAATGAAATGACTAAACTTAGTATCACCAAGAATAATACCGACTGATATCACGTGCTCCTGATGTGACGCACCAAGAAAGACGTCGCCCATGTAGTATTCTTGCCAAAAATATTCAACTTGAATCTAACGAGGAGGAAACAATCAGAGCCAAACTGAGGGACACTAGCTGGCCCAGAGACTTCAAAAATGCCAATGTCAAAAAAGACAAAAAAGGCTAGAGAACTGTTCCAGAGTAAAGGAAACTACAGAAACATGACAATTAAGTACAATGCTTGATCCACGAAGGGAAAAAAAAACCCCAGCAATGGAGAACATTATTTGGACAATGGAAACTCTGAATACGGACTGCATATTAGATACTAGGATTATATTAAGGTTACATTTCCTGTGTGATAATTATATTGTAGTTATGTAGGAGAATGCCCTTGTTCTCAGGAAATACATAATGAAGTATTTAGGAATGAAGTGCCATGGTATCTATAAGTAATTTTTAAATGGTTCAGAAAAAACATTATATCTGTGTGTGTGTATGCAAAGAAATAATGCAAATGTGGCAAAATGTTAACAATTGGTGAATCTTAATAAAAGTGTATGGGGTATTCACTGTACCATTTTTGCCACTTTTCTACAGGTTTGAAATTTGCAAAATAAAATATTGGGAAAAGGTACTTTTTAAAAATAGGTAAATAGGGAGTAAATTAAACAAATCCAGCATTCTTTACTCTTTGACTAGCATAAAGTTCTCCTACTAGAAAGTGACTACTTGCATGACTGACCTATGGAATTCCGTAATACCTACACTATGACATAGGCACAAAATTTTTACATTCTTAATATCATTAAAAAATGGTAAGTTAATTCTCCTAGTCCACAACCTTTCTTACCATAGCACTATAATCACTGCTTCATTAATCATGGTGAGTCCTGACTTCTGGAACTCACTGGGGACTGTCTTCCTTGAAGCTACCGTACATAGATCCCAACCTTTTGCTCTGTGAAAGTCAGAGGCTCTAATCCAAGGCATCTATATGAATTTTACTCTCACCATGCACAGAATTTAGTTGTTTTTAGGTAAGGCCTACAACCATCCCTTAGGTGGAGCTGAGTTTGGCAAATAACTCAATGTATGCTACCTGGCCCTCCCGACACTGCCATGTAGGTGATGCCAAGTTATAATGAGTATCCTCAGCCTTCTTGAAAGATATCCAGGAGAAGGTGTCAGCCCCAAGGTCCTGCTATGCAGCTTTGGAAACACTACCTCCTGCATCTCTGAATCCCTACCAAGCTATCTGAAAAGGAGAATTAAGGTGAAGTTTCCCTGGGCCAAATTGCATACCCAGAGCAACAACTTCAATTCAACTTAAGATAAGGGTAGTTTTTCCTAGACTAGATATGTCTTCAGCCTTTCAGGGGAATCGAAACTTATTTCTTCCATTAAGGTAGGGAGAGAAAGAGAGTCTTGGCCAAAGCTGTTAACAGAGAATTGTAGGAAGGAAAGACAGAAGTTTCCTTAATGAAATTAAATTTGATACTTACCTAATGAGGAGCTGGGTATGCCGGTATCCCCTTTGGCAGGCAATGAAGTGTCATCATCTCTGGAGCGTATATGCATTGAAGCCTAAAAATTTGAAAAGTTGGGAGATTTAGGAAAATGCAGGAACTATGATTACGATGACAAGGACTTGGAGTGTTCTCACACAATTTAGTATTAAAATTATCAAACTTATGTCTCAAATATAAAAGGAAAATGCAGTTAGCATGAATATCTACACAAGTCTATAGTCCTTACTTGATCTGTCTGCTCTCCAGGTTGGGGGCTGATGGAGGTAACTTCAGCTGGTTGGTGAGAGGTGAGTGCTTGGGACACCATGAAATCTCTCCCTCCTAAGTATTGGCGCAGGGCCTGTAATTCTGAATTTCTTTCCATTAGGGCTTGTACCATCTTCTCTGCAGCAGCCTAGTAAGGAAATCACACATAACATTGGAAAGATACTCTAATAAAACAAAAGGTACGTTCTTGATATTACTTGTTAAAAGGCAATCATTTATGAAAAGCCAGTGGGTCCCAAAGAAATAGTTTCTTTGCTTTCAGTTCATAAGGAAAAATACAGTGGAAAGAAAGTCTGTGATAGGCAGAATATTGGAAACACTGGATATAACATATCTACTAAGAATAAAACATTCTGAAATTGGTTCCGCTAGAACTCTATCAGGCTAAGGTGTCAGGATTCTGGTTTGAACTGTCCATCTTTACTGCGGCAACATGTGCCTTTCCCCTAGATGTTCTTTACCCAAACATTCATTTGGTTTGCTCGTTTTAGGTCTTTGTCAAACGTTACCTTATCAGACTGGCCTTCACTGCATATCCTATCTCAAACAGCAATCTCTCCTCTACTCTCAATTCCCTTTATGCTAAATTATTTTACAAGGCACTTACCATTTTCTGATATATCTGTTTATTTATTTATTTATTTATTTATTTTGCTGAGGAAGATTAGCCCTGAGCTAGCATCTGTGCCCATTCTTCTACTTTATATGTGGGTCATTGACATAGCATGGCTGACAAGTGGTATAGGCCCATGGCTGGGATCTGAACCTGCAAACCCAGGCAGCCGAAAAGGAACGCACCTAACTTAACCACTGTGTTTCAGGGCCAGCCCTATATATCTGTTTATTGTCTCTCTCTCTCTCTCTCCCCGCCAACTGCATGTAAGCTTCCTAAGGACAGGTACTAAGATGTTTTGTTAGTGCTGAATCCCAAGCACCCAGAAGAGTGGCTAGCACATAGCAGGCACTTGATTCATAGGCACTCAAGACATGTATATTGAATGAATCAATTACACAGAAACATCATTATCAGACCATAAGAATCAGGAGAATCTGGACCTCAAAACCACCAAACCCTGTTTATTTCATTTCAAATCCCACAGTTTTATAAGACAGGTGATGGCACAATAAGGAAAAGATCTAGAACATTATTTGTGACCATCACCACATGGAAAGGCTCCATTTTTACCAGAAAATCTGGAAATAATAAACTAAGACTTAAATTACTGGGGTTATAAGATGATGAATCAGAACTATATTAGCTTTGTCATGGTACCGACTGTCTCTGAGGAGAATTGCTACTGTTTTAAATGAGAAGCTGAGCTTTTGTCATAATTTCTAAGGGAAATAAAAGAATAACCTTCCATTTTTAGTAAGTAAAATTTAGGCTCTTCAGGGATTTGGGCATAACCACTTAAAGGAATCAGTACATTAATGTGCCTTAAAAATCTCTATGAAAATTATCATAGGAAAAAAACATAAATAACATACAAGATATCTTGTGCCATATATATGATTTATCTGGCTTAGTATTCTTTGTCTAGTGGTGGTGTTTTTAGCAGTGATGCTCCAAGGGCGGTCCATGAGCCAGGTGTGTCACCATCACCTGGAAGCTTGTAAGAAATGCAAATTCTTGAGTCTCACTTATACTTCCTAATTTCTATCTCTGGGGGTGACCTTGGGAATCTATGTTTTTAAAACACTATCCAGGGGATTCTTCTCCCCGAAAATCTGAGATGCAGGTCCAGAAGAATACAACCATTACTCTCCTTCTTGAGTTGAAAATCTTTTAATTTCAGTCATCTCCTAGGGTTCCACTATTTTACGACTATCAGGTTATAATATTTCTTTCTGAGGTATAATAAGACTAATTCTTTCAAATAACAAAGGAGTTAAAAAGAAAACTCAAATAAAGGCTTGTTAGGCTCTTGCCAAAGATTTAAATAATTCATAATGATTTTGTTAGGTCTATTCTAGAAGCAATTTCTGCAGCACATGGCAGCCTGTTTCCAGCAAAATGTGTATTTACTTCTGCGGGCTTGAGAATGAGAAGAGTGGAATATCCCTGTTCCATAACATAAGGAAGCATTAGAGAAGATGATGGTCAAATAACACAGGCAAGTGATAAGAATTAGTTCCCTCTAAAAGTTGACAAGGGGGATTCTGAGTGACTGATCTCTGAAATGCAGCCCAAGTCAACTATACCAGTCTGTAGCCTTGAGGAGAAAGACACATGGAAATGAGGATAAATTAATACTTGTGGACCATTATTTGGAGATTAACATATCCCATATTATTATGAGATTATTTATTTTCATCATGGCCTTTGAAAAAACACAATTTTTTTTCCTCCTATAAGAATTCAGATTTTCCAAGAATTAAGAGAAAATACGAAAAGTGTAAGTTTTCCCATACCTTGGCAGGAAATACAAAATATCATTCAAGTCTTGATAATTTAAAATCAAAATCAAAACACGCCAGAACCCCATATTACTTTCTGTCGAAATGATCAGATTATGAAGGAAAAGACAATGTACATAATGAAGTTAACAGGTGGGTACATGTATTGTTTAGGGACACTTCTAGATGCAAAGTGTTCTAACAGTATTTCATACTTTGCTGATTGATGTAAAACTGTAGTCTAGTTAATAGATTGAAGGAAAAAACTAATAGAACTGACTGTGAAATGACATAAACATATATGTTACAAGGTTCAGATGCTTCCTATTCGCAGACTACAAATGAACTAAGTGATACTTCTCTGAAGAGGGTATTGGTCCTTACTCGGCTCTCTTGCTCCCTGGTGCTCATAGACTGAAGCAGGCCCTGAATCTCCAGTTCATGTTCCACCATTTGTTTGTTTCGATCACTTAGAAGGTCCTGCAGCATCCTTTCCTTTCGCTGCAGACGCTGGCACAGCTCCTCAGCTATCTCACTCTGCCCTGGTCCGAGTTTGCAGAGCAATGTTGCACTAAGATCCTAATACAGAAGGGACAGTGTAAGTTCTGGAGGAAAAAATTCCCTCTACCAAATATCAAAGGGCTTATAAGACTCTATCATAGAAGAAAGAGCGGTGAGATTCTGGAAAGCAAGTATCCTGGTTTATTCATCTTTGTTTCCCCAGATCTAGCACAAGCCCGGCACACAGAAGACTGTAAACACATGCTCAGTGAATGAACACTAACAATACAGAAAAATATTTATAATGACAATTTACATATTATTTTCTGAAATAAATCCTTTCCCTATTTGCTCAGGGCACATAATAATTAATATTAGATGAGGATAAATGGACACTCAGTTCATTCATTCCATTTATTTTCTCCCCAATGTAACTTGATAGGGGAACACAATATGATAAGCTGAAAAAGAAAAATGAGCACTATATTTACTAGCATGGTGATGTAGTTCCTATTTCCACACTGAGAGGTAGGACCTGGTGGTTAAAACTATAGAGTCATACCACCCAGATTGCATATTGGCTGTGCCACTTATTAGCTATGTTACTTTGGAAAAGTCATTTCACTTCAGAAGTCTGTTTCCTTGTCTGTAAAAGAAGAATAATAACTCATAGATTTGTGAGGATTCAATGACTTAATATCCATTAAGCTCCTAAAACAGTGCCTGACACAGCACAAGCACCATAACTAATAAAGGTTAGCTGTCATAATGTAGGCGCGTTTTTTAGATCTCATTAATTCTCACATAACTTCTCTGAGAAAGGTAACTGTCTCCCTGAGTTTACAGATCCAGTGAAAGCCAACGACTTGCCCAGGCACAGAATGGAATTAAAGACTTGGGTCACTGGCCTCCCAGACCTCCAGATTCCCAATCCAAGACTGAGGCTATGTAACCTGCCTTTAAGTTAGCTAAAGTCTTACCTCTACTTCTTTGTTCCTGTCATGCAGAGATGTCTGTAACTGCTGAATGATGCCTTCTTGTTCCTTCTGCCAATGGCTAAATTTGGTTTCTAATTCTTCTTTCAGCCACTGGAGGTTTTGACAGGTAGCAGATAACTGTTCCACTTCCAGGCCTTTGGCCCTCAGAAGACTCTCCATACTCTACACAATCACAAAGAAAGCAACCATACGTCAAAGGGCCGCCCCACACTCCTCAGGATAAACAACAAACTTGATCCACCTTTAAATTATCTCCTAAATTATCTACCAATTTTTTGCAAAAGGAGAAAACTTAGTATCTAATCTAACAATGCCAGACTAATCTACTTTTTGTTTTTAGACACTCTCATCTAATTTGTAGAGAGATAAATATAATGTACGTGATAAATGAAGTATTTCAGAGGAAGTAGGCTATGCTACAGAGGAAGTGAAGGACTTCTTTAAGATGTGGCAGATGATTAGACATATAAGCTTTAAAAAATACATAAAAAATAGCCCACAGTAAATGTTAATAAAATAAACAAGTACTCTGATTGTGGCTACACAGGGACATGTATACATAGTCATGTACCCACACAATGACATTTCGGTCAACAACAGACTGAGTGTACGACAGTGGTCCCATAAGATCAGTATCACATAGCCTAGGTGTGTAGTAGGCTATACCATCCAGGTTTGTATAAGTATGCTCTATGATGTTTGCACGACAATGAAATCACCTAACAATGCATTTCTCAGAATGTACAAGACTGTAATATTAATGAGATAAACACAATAACTGCACCCTCGCAATGCTTCTGTAAAAGTATATAGATATTGACAAGGCATAGAAATAAATTAGAACGATCACTGAAATCCGTATTCACTGCCTCTTCCTACCAAGTTCACAGCAGAAGTGCTAAAACTTCTCACTTCCTAATGTATAACAATGGAACTAATGACTGCTATTTTATTTGTTTTTAATTTTTTTTTCTTAGAAAGCAAATTCCCTGGGTTTCAGAAAATCATGGAAGGGGCTGATGCTTCAGGCCCAGAATCCAGATGGGAGAGGGATACCAAGCCATGGCCGATTTCACCCTTACCTGCATGGTAGCTTCACTAGAGGAGAGGATGCTGCGCAATCTCTCCAAATCGTGATCTCGCTCTCTCACAGCAAGATGAAGCTGACGCAGCTCTTTTTCTTTCTCTTCTAGAGTGGAGAATTTTTCATCTATAGCCCGCTGCAAGGAAAGTAAGGACCCTAAAGCTCCATGAGATTCACTATTGCGATCACCCTCATTCAACAAGATTCCAAATATAAAGGAATGGAAAACCAACTCCAAAAAGTGGCAAATTAAGTAGACACACATTTCTATAGTACCTATGTGAATAGATTAATCCACAGAGTCAAGAACAAAATTATGGTACATACCTCCAGAGCAACATCTCTATCTTGTATTCGCTGCCGAAGTTTCTCAAGCAACATTTCATTTGCTTCAAGGGTTTTGTCTGAGTTATCTCGATACTGCAGGAGCTCCCGAAATTCCTAATGAGACCAAAAAGTATTTTCCATTATTCATTTACCCAATATTAACTGAATTCCTACACTATGTCTAGCAATTTGTTATTCAGGATAAAAACCAAAATGTGATCTCTCTCAAGGGGACCACAGTTTAGTAGAGATAACAGGCACATAAATTGTTAACTATTCTGCAGCACATATACATGTGTATATGTATACATATGTGTGTGTGTAGCTAGCAACTGGGGGAACAGAGGAGGCATTGTCTAACTCTGCCTGAAGGTGTCCCTAAAGACCCTTCACAAAAGAGGCTACATTTGCTCTGAGTCTTAAAGGACTAGCAGTTTCCCAAGCGAAGAAGTGGTGGAGGTATTTCTATCAAAGGAAAAATGTATGTGCAATATATGTGTCCTGTGAAAAAACTGTATGCTCAGCAAGAGGACTGAAGCTTAGAGTAGGTGGCGGAATTGATCACTCTTCTTTAGTGTTCCATTTTTTCCTAAAACTTTCATTTTATCATCTAAATAACTGTGGAAATTTCATACAGATGTCTTCACCTACTAGACTGAGAGCACGGCCATATCCTCTCTTTCTCTTCCCAGCACCCATCACAGCGTCTGACTCACACAGCTGCTCAATAACAATTTGTTGACTATTTATTGCTTAAGTCTTCCAGGTCTACATTTATTGTTTCCTACATGTGCTGCTTAGCTTCTTAGCTCACAGACTGTACTTTGTATTTATTTCTATTTCTGTGGAATCCTCCTCACTCCTACCTCTCAATGTTCCACATGTAGCAGGTACTTAACACAGATGGATGAATACCTTGAGATTGTAGGAACAGAAATTTTAGAGCTCTCTGAGCCCAATTTTAGTTGAAATCATTATGTAGACTCACTTGAAGCAGCTGCTCTTTGTGACTCAGACTATGGTTTAGGTGCTGAATGTGCTGCTCCTGGGTTCGAATCTCACTGTATTTTTCAACCTCCAGGGTATGAAGCTGTTGGCTCTTAGTCTGCAGTTCTCCTTGTAGCTGCTGCAAGGCTTTTCGTAATTCCTGAATAAAAGAGATTCTCTTTTTTAAACAATCAAAAATTTTCACATGGTCATTAGACATGGAAGCCTTAAAACTTTCAAGGCATGTAGAACGAAATATAAAGTAGCAGAAAGTGCCATTCTTAAAATTACTATAGAAACATACATGAATCAAACGGGATGCGGGAAATTGTGGGAACTGTGGATGGCGGTGAGACATAAATTTGACATTATAGTTCAATATTCTAAAAATCATAGATCTATATAACTACTAAGTTGGACTCTGTCCCACTGTAAACCTGGATCCTTTACTTTACAATAAGCTCAAGGATAGGATATTTTTACCATTCTTTTAAATCTTAAAAAGAGAAATCGATAGCATGTGTTTTAGGCTAACAAGATAAAGGAACCATTTAAGAGTTACGTGATTTTTTAAAAATATATATATACACGGCTAATTGTGTGTGACATTCCATTGACCTCGGTTGTTCTTCCCCACTTTTCTGTCTTGCTGACTTTTACCTATCCTTCAGGAATAACCTCAGATATCTCTTCCTTCATGAAGCTTTCCCCGACTTGCTTCCTCAGTCTCTACTGTATATTCCCATAGGACCCCATACATGCTTCCTCTACAGCATTTACCGCACTGAATTTCTGTTAATGTGACTGTCTCTCATAATAAATTACAAGTAACTTGAGAGGAAAAAGCCTGTGATGTTTACTCTTGCATTTCCAGAACACAGCCCAACATATGGCACATGGTAAGGGAGAAACAAATGTTGAACTGAATAACTTAGATTAAGCAGGCGAACTCAAGGGTTCAACACAAACTGTCCTGATAAAAAGTTATTATCAGGGCAAAGTCAGCATTTAGGGCCACAAAATGATTAATGATTTACCTGGTTATGTTTCCAAGAAGCCTCTTTCTGCTGTTCTCTCTCACGGGTGGCAGCCTCTACAAACTGCACGCATCGTTTGGCATCAGCCAGCTGGCGTTCTTTTTGTCGTACCGCCCTCTGGAGCTTCTGTATCTCGAGCTGGCTGCAGAATAAAGCGCTCTGAAGATCAAGCAGAGCCACCTGTTGCTGAGCTGGGGAGGTACCCTCTGAGCTCTGAAAAGACAGTAAAAATCATCATCACAAGGAGGGCAAGCCCTGAGCAGCTGAGAACACCAACAAAACCAAGACTGTGATTGAGAATGTCACATCCCCAACTGGGGTCTCGCCTCCTGTCCTATGTGGCCTCACATACATGAAGCTGTCCAAGCTGGCTTTGGTGTAGCATTTCTCGGAGCTTTGCCATCGTGTCGTTTTGACCTTCAATCACCTGGTACAACTCCTCAGTCTGAAAAGGAGAGAGGGAACACCAAACATGTTAGTAAACTAAATACGAATTCTATTATCATACCTGTACAGATTTTAATAACAGGACTATTCCAAAATACCAATTTAGACTACACTACAATTTCTCTAGGCTAAGATCTGTTAGTCTGATAATACCCATTTCTACAAAATATGGAATACTTGTCTACTTTGATGGGGTAAATCATTTCCTCACAGGTCCTTAATTGTCAAATATTTTACCTCACTTTCCCTGCTCTTCAGAGTTTCCTTGAGGCTCTGAATTGTCCCATCTTGCTTCTGAGATGACTCCTGAGCAGCCTTTAGTTCACAGCTCATTTCACTCATTTTCTCTTGAAGAATCTGAATTCAGCAAAGAAAAACAGTTTGTTAGGTCAATGATTTCTTTTAACCTCAAATGCAACCATCAAGTCCTTCCTAAGTATAGGTTTAAAGGATTTCTTAGGGAATATGACCATGTTATTTTTTCCCCATATATAATAACCATTAAGGTCCTATCATCAATCACAGCAAGAGAAGGTAGCAGGGAATATGAAATACTTCCTTTAGTGCTCAATTGCTTCAATTCTCAGGCACTGTGCTTTCTCTATGACGGCAGCCATACCAAGCACTTCTCCACATGAGTCACTGTGGATCCTTTACACACAGACCAAGGAGCTTCTGTTATCTAGTATAGGACAGTACACCACACAGACACACTAGCCCAGAAGCTCAGCAACCCAAATTGTGGGAATTTTCTTCTAAATAGATGTTAAATCCATGAGCTATAAAGGGGTGAGAAGTTAAGCTAAAGTCAAAACCACAAACCCCCTGTCTCGGCGCCTTACATAGTTACAGATTGCATTCAAGTTTTAACTAAACATCTGAAAGGCACTAGAAATTCTGACCTGTGCAGATGAGGCTAAAATCTTGATGAGACATAAAAGAATCACATTCTTAATCAAATATCCCCTAGAGCTCCAGGAATACACACTATCTATCTCCTAGGTCCTATTCAGAGGGGTTACCAGACTCAGGTAGAGCCAGTCACATCCTCAGGAAACTCTGTGATCTCCAAGGGCATGCTATCGATCATACCTTGTTGGTGGCCTCTGTTTGCTGGATTTTTTCCTGGAGTTCTGCCAAGTGGGAATCAGATACAGACTGTTGAGTTATAATGGGCTCATGTGAATTCAGTTTCTGTTGTTTGAGTAACTCTTCAGTCATGGGCTAGGAAGAAGGAATAAGACAAGTAAGTTGAGTTAAATGTAGCCAACAATAAATTTTAATTTTATCTTCAAATGTTTTTAGCATCTTTTGCCAGAGACTTAAAAAACCAGAGTGGTTGCATGCATTATCAGTATGAATTCCTGAAGACTGTCCTGTTTCTTATTAAGAGTACTGATTCACTTCCATCCTTATGATACTCCCTAACTCCCCTCCCTACCTTTCTCCCTGAATTCACACAAATACTACATATTCAGTTAAAGCAAATAATTCAGAGTGTAAAGAGAAAGGAGGATTAAAAAGGGAAATGCTTATGAAGACCAAATGTATGCTTTATCCTATTTTCAATCAAGGAACTCAAAAGCTGCATCAAACTTAGACAATCCCTAAGAGAGGAAAAGCTATATTGAAACTACCTTTTTTATAACATGCCTGTTCACATTATTGGGAAAATGGGGCAGATTTTGAATACAGACTATCCATTAGATAACAGTATTTTTTTTTTTAAATCTCTGTTAGATAAACTTTTTTTTTTTTTTAAGATTTTATTTTTTTCCTTTTTCTCCCCAAAGCCCCCCAGTACATAGTTGTATATTCTTCGTTGTGGGTCCTTCTAGTTGTGGCATGTGGGACGCTGCCTCAGCGTGGTTTGATGAGCAGTGCCATGTCCGCGCCCAGGATTAGAACCAACGAAACACTGGCCCGCCTGCAGCGGAGCGCGCAAACTTAACCACTCAGCCACGGGGCCAGCCCCTAGATAACAGTATTTTATCAGTACTAAATTTCCTAAATTTGATAACTGTACCATAGCTATGTAAGAGAGGTCCTTGTCTTTAGGAAATACATGCTTATTTAGTGTAAAGATGCACAATATCTGCAACTAATTCTCAAATGATTCAGGAAAAAAAATATGTTTATATAGACAGTGGGAGTGATAAAGCAAATGTAGAAAAATATTAGCAACTGGTGAATCTGGGTAAATACTAACAAGTGAGGAATCTTGGAGTTCTTTGTACTTCTCTTATGACGTCTCTGTAAGTTTGAAGTTATTTCAAAATAAAAAGTAAAAAACAAGTTAAAAACAAATTGAAAAAATCCATAGTCATCTGAGAAGGAACTGTGTTTTATAGGAATATCAACTCACCAAAAAGATTCAGGAGAAAAAAACATTATTTATATATGGGATGATCAATCTGACTAAGACAAACTTATTGAACTGTACCTAATATTCATTATAAGCTGAGGGTACTAAAATAAACTTTAGGAATTCAGTGTGGCATTAAATTCCATCTCCTCTCTCCCTGCCCTGTCCCACTCACTCCAATCAGGAAAAATATAAATCCATTAGGAAGAGAAAAAAGGTAACTGCTATTCATTTTTTCTTTCCCCTCACACTTTCCAACTCTGATCACCACCTTCCAGGTAGCGGGGTTACAGCTTACCTTAAATCTCTTCCTGCCAACAACTGACTGGAAGTATAAAGATTTTGGAAGAAAAATCTTTTTCTATTCTTCCAGGGCTCTTTACCAATTGTTTTTAACATCTATTAAGTACCATAATATGCAAACCACTGTGGGAGCTGGAGTGGGGAGCTACATAATAAAGGAACAAGGAAATACACAAAATATCAGTAGTGACAAGCCCTACGCTATAAGATAGGAAAGCATGATAAAGTGGTTCAGTTACTCTAAATTGGTTGATCAGTGGAAGGTCTCTATCAGCAAGCATTTAAATGGAGATCTGCATGACAAGGAGCCAGTCCTGCAAAGATCTAAAGAACAATCTAGCCAGGGGGAACAGCTAATGGAAAAGGGTACATATGAGCTTGGGAAAGAGAAACACCTATGTAGCTAGAATAGCACTTTCCAATACAAATATAATGTGAGCCATATGTGTGATTTTAAAGTTTCTAGTAACTTCACTGACTAAAGTAAAAATAAATAGGTTAACTTAATTTTAATAAAATATTTTATCTGATCCAATGTATTATATCCAAGTTATCATAAACGTGTTTGATATAAAAATTATTAACAAGATACTTTACATTCTCTTCATACTGAGTCTTTGAAATTAGGGGTATACTTTACACTCACAGCACACCTCAATTCGGACCAGCCACATACGGCTAGTGGCCACCCTGCTGGGTAATACAGGGCTAGTAATATTCCATGAGGCAGTAAGGCAGGCAGGGGCCAGGTCATACATGGCTTCTGTGCACCCGGGTGAATGAAGGTGGAGTTTATTCTCATTGAAATGAGAATGGACTGCAGCATTTCTAACAGAAAAGTAATCCAATCGTATTTAAATCTTAAAAAGATCACTCTGGCTGCTCTGTGGTGAATGTACTGTTGGGGAGCACCAGGAGAAACCGGACCGGCTGGGAGCCTACTGCAGTGGTGCAGGTAAAAGATAAGAGTGGCAGTGATGGGGAGGAGAGAAAGGGATAGGCTTGGATCTGTTTGAGAGAAGAGTCAACAGAGCTAGTGGAGAAAGAGAAAGACAGAAGCAGCAGGGATAATGACTCCTAGAAAAACTGGATTTTCGTTCTTAGGGGTATAAGAGGGAGCCTTGCCCTGAAGCAATGTCAATTACGTCACACTATGGGAAAGGTAACTATTTTAATAGATATTTACAACAATTCTAACTGATAAATAATTTTATCATTTATTTAATAATAAAACATACTCTACAAAACTTAGCTTCTTACTTCCTCAGTGTAAAATATCTCTCCAATAAGTTATTATATTTTTCAAATTTAAACTATAACAAGCAGAATTAAAGAAAATAGCTTCAAGTTTAAAACGGAAGGTGCTCATATTTACTCACTTTACACCAAAGAATCTTAGAGCTGTGAAGAAACTTTGTAAACCACCCAGTCCCATTTTATGTTTGAGGAAATGGGGACTTAGACAAGGTAAGTAATTTGTCCAAAGTTACACAAGAAATCAGGGAACAGGATCCAAGTAAACCCAATGCACTTCCGTTGGTAATGCATCTGTTATCTCTGTAGACCCATTGCCTACCAGAATGCATGGAATATTGCAGGGACCAAAATGTGTTTAGTAAGTGAACAAGAACAATAAAAATAAAAGCAAAAAAACAAAAACAGGCCTGTCTCCTAATTCTCGGCCCAATGTTCTAATATTTCAGTGGCTCTCATAGAAACAACACCAGATAGATAGATATCTAATACAGATATTTCAAGAGCAACTTTAAAGCCAAACAGTGCCACAGAAAAGTACATAATGAATATGGGTCTCATCTGTACCCATCTTGGCATGAATAATCACAGAAAACCCCTACTTCTGTAAACATAATGCTTTCACTTAAAAACTGGAATATGTTTCTTCTTTATTCATTATGCTTCATTATTTTACATCTTAGAAGAACGTCCCTTCAGATAACAGTCTGCCAAAAGAGCACTTAGCAAAGGCCCCCTGAGTCAACAGCTCATCATGAATTCTTGTGAAGTATCAAATACGTAAACGATCACTCTTACAAAGATTTTGTAGAGCCTGAAATCAGTAATACTTGACTTGGTTGAATCAGTGTTAATCTCCAGACTATCAGCCACTAAAATCATGTTGTAATAATAATAATATTTTAAATTAAGTTGCTTTTGACTCAGTTAGGACAAATGCTTTCCAGCATCAGAAAAAACAACTGCTCCCAGGCCTAATGTTGCATAATGTGAGACCTTTAGACTAAAAGGCAGTTATTTAGATCTCTGGGTTACCAGCATTCTTCTTGGCACTTTCCTAGTCCTCACAATAGTAAGTCATAGATCTCAAACTGCTGTAATTTTCTATCCTACTGTTAATAATAGAAGATACACAAGAACCATCAAGTAGTATAAAATTAAAGGCCTAATCTTTGACCAGCATCTAATGCTTACACTTTTCAAGGGGCCTGATTAGGTTACGGAGCTAAGCTATGGGAGGGATGAATTTACCACAGTCACACAGGAGCAGACCTTAGCATTGCAACACTTGAAATAAAGAGCTCCTTTTCTTTGAATTTAGATAGAAAAGGAAACTGCACATGGGTCAGAGCTAAATTGATGTTTACCAAGGGACCACACCCCTCCTATCATAGCTTTTCTAGTTCAGAAAAGCCAGACAATAAAGAAGGAAATTACCAGCTGGAATAAGGCTTCAAACCTTTCTTTACATATCTGAACAACCCTGGGTCTTCAGGTATAAATTCTGTAGAAGGCAAATAAATCAACTTGTGTAATATCAGAAAATTAGTGAGCAGGAGAACTACTCTGTTGCATTGTTCTCTAATATAAGAAAGTAAGAAGGAAAGAGGGAAAGAAGAAAAGCAATCAGGAGGAATGCCGATGGTGACATTTAATAGTGCACAGAATGCGGTAAGTGGAGGATTAAACAAAGGAATCAAAGTGATCTTACAGAACAATCTCGCTCTTTAAGACAAGAGCTTTGCTTTGCATTTGTAATAGAATTTAGCTAAAGGAAATTCTTTTGCTTTCATGGTTTTTTCTTTCTACAAACTAAAAAGAGAACTAATAAAAGTAACTTACATTTATTTCTCTTCTTTCCACATTCGTTCAAAGAAATAGACAAAAACCAGTCTGCCTTTGTCCCACTTAGCTCTGGTTTTGCCATAAAGCACAACAGGGCTTAAGGAGCTTAAAAGTCAACCAGACTTAAACAATAGATCACAGATCCAAGATACACATTTTATTTACAAACACTTTGAGCCCAATTTATCTAATTCCTCCACATCCCTAATCATTTGAGAAAATGGCACAGTAATTAAACACCATGATTCTTCAAGCTGAATCTTATTTTCTCCCCCCTCTTGAAGTTTTATTATTCTACAGACAGTAAAGTATGTAAGCCAGGTGACAGGAGAAAGGTCATACACTACTGTTTTAAAGGTCTACTTTTCGAAGGTCCAAATTTAGAGAAGTAAAGTGACTTGACCTAAAGATACAGTTACCATAGTATAAATATGCTCATCAGGATGATAATTTTCCTCACAGAATCACTAAAGAATCCTTCTGGAATCCTCAGGTTATACAAAGAAGGCTCTTCATTTAAAATAAGTACTTATTTAATCCAATGTACATCAGGCAATGTGGTTTAATACACAGAATTACAAGGTCTTGGCTGAGAATGGTTGGGAATCTTCAGCTCTTGCCTGGGCTAAGCTATTTAAACCATGAGCTTTCCATATCTCTAAACTGAGAGCCTGAATGAGATGATCTTTAAAATCATTCCCAACTCCAAAATTTGTTGAGTTCAGGCACCGAAAGATAGCATTTTTAATTAAATAGAGACAAAAAACTCCTTTTGTTTTGCCTGTAATTTTCTAAGTCTTTACCTTTCTACAATATTGGCCATATTTGAGAGGGGAAAAAGCTTATTTCCCACCCATCCTGCCCAGACTACTTTTAGATCCTAATATGAAAACACCATATTTAATTTATGACATCTATGTGTCTGGTCACAGAAATACCGTAATGCCCAAATTTAGCTGTGAGGCTCCACTGAAAGAAAAGGAAGCGAAAGAAAAGAAGTACACAAGCATCAGGCATACTAATACTTACCATTTTATACAAATGAAAACACATTTTAAAACTTTCTCCTATTTATACTTATTTCATAACACTTTCATATAGGCTGTTTCTGACAATTTGTGTAAATTTACAAATTTCTTCCATTTTTTGCTTAAGTTCTTATTGTGATGCAGATTTTATATATAATAGAACTACTTTTCAAAAATATCAAGTGACAATCCACAATTTCATTTATTATCAAGCTCTGCATTTCTAGGACGATGTTGACCGGTAGCAGGCTTTCAAAAAATGCCTTCTAGATTGTCTACTTTTGTAATGGTAACACTAAAGAATTTGTATCATGTAAAACATATCAGATGTTTCACAAAGTTAATTGAACCTAACATTTACTGTTGCTGTAGAAACAAAATAGCATCTGTCAGGTCCCTGTATACAGTTGAATTTAAAAGGTTCGTATAAAATCAGTTGGGCAGATATGAATAGCTTAAATTAAGATCAACTGCCATCTTCCAGTCATTAAGAAATTCAAAAGAGTATGATGAATGAAACCCTATCACCCAATAATGGATGAACCTTTCTTAATATCTAATATCTTCTAAAAACAGCTCACTAGACAAAGGGGCTGTGAATAATTTTCATCTTAACATTTTAAATGACAACACTTGCATTCCCAAGTCTCTTTTATGAACAAGTCATCATTATTCCTCAAATGACCTATTAATTTATTATAAATACTGCCCAGATGTTACAATACTTTGGTGGATTAATAGATTTTCCCCAAAACTTTCCCCTATGCTCTAATCAGTTTAAGGCATATCTGGGGATGAAAGGCTTAACGTTCCAGGGAGAACTCACTCACTTACAGAATGGGAGAAAAAACCATATATCTAAAAATGAAAACAAAACCAAAAAAGAAGGGGGGGGGAAAAAACCAAAAAAGAGGTAAGAGGCAAGAATTCTAGTGCCAAAGACTAAATATCTTTTTATAGGGTAAAAATGAATTAGGAGTCTTTATCTTTTTGTCTCTAAAAGGTGTAATTTTGATAATTAACAGGAAGACAACAGATATTTTACAAAGAGGATTGTGAAAAGCAAATTATTTTAGTGTGAATCACATTTACTAAATGGGACACAAGCAAAAGGTGCAGCAAAAAAGGGGTCCAATGATTAACTTCCTCCAGTCTGGAATATTATTAACCTTCACCTAGACAAATTATGTGATGCCTGAGGCCAGCTAACTATGATCAGAAAGGTACCATGTTGCCATTTTGTCTACCTGGACCCGGAGTGGCAAATAATCTTCACAGAGATCATCCCACAGCTCCTGCAGATCTGAAATCTCCAAAGGATAACTCACAGGTGTCTTGTAAAGGGGTTTCAAAGATCTGTTAAGGAAACCGGAACTAACTCCATCTGTCATGATATGGCCAGGCCTGGCTCCAGGTGGGCTGGATTTCACTGGAATAGGAAGCTTGCTCCCTCGGGGACTCTGGATGGGCTTATAATCAAGACCTCTAATCATGCTAAGAGCTAGCTCCAGCTTGTGGTGACACATATGCTGTGGAGCCTGTTCATCCGAACAGCAGTCACACTGTACAAGTTCCTTTGCACTTCTCTCAGTTTCCTCATCCTTTTGTTGTGGAGCACTAGCCTGGACACTTGCATCCAAAGATTCCACAGAAGATCCCGGTGTCCCTTCCTCCATGCTTTCTCCATCTGGAGGTACCTTTGTGCTTGGTAAGTCCGGTGGACCAACCTCAGACAATGCTGGTTCTTCAGTGCAGATGCTGGTGGACCACCTGGTAGAAGGGCCACACGAGATACTTCTGGCCACCTTTCGAGGCACCTTACAAACGGCTTCATAGTCAGAATCAGCAACCCGCAAAGCTGCACAACCACGGCATCTCCTGGGTCGGTTTCCAGGGCCTTCCGAAGCATGACAGCTGTGTAGCTCCTGAATCTGATCCTCATTTTCTATCCAACACTCAAACCCCGAATAGGCAAAGTCTTCCTGGAGCAGCGCAGAGTATCTTACATCGGGTAAACCGGAAATGTCAACCGTCCCATTCCCCGCCTTGGTCTCCGCGCCAGCGTCATCGTTATTCTTCCGATACATGCTAGCAATGCAGAACTTGAGGCGGTCCTTCTCCAGCAGCAGCTTCTGCAAACGCTCAATAGAAAGGGCTTCGATCCTGGCAATAACTGTGTCGAATCTATAGATCCGATCAAGCATGAAAGCACACTTGCTGCAAGCAAACTCGGCTTTGCCATCGCGAGAGACATCCTTGCCCAGGACGTGCGAAAGCAGAACCTGGAGGTTGAGCTTGGATGCAGTGTGGAAGATCCAGCGCCGCTGGTTTCCACACAGCTCCCGGGCACAGATCCTGCAAACCTCCTTCATCTTCCCTCCTAGCGGTTGCCGAGCTTCCCGAAGGCGACTGCTGCGCGGTGATCACTCACTGGCACTTGGTTGCGCTCCCTCTCCCGCCTCGGTGGCCTCTGGCCGGCATGGCACAGCCGGGTGGGGTCCCCACTCTGCAGGTGCGCACCTCTGCCACCCTCGCGCCCGCAGTGGGTACCAGAGTGGTCAGCCCCGCCCCTCGGGGAGGAGGCGGGCGTAGAAACGCCTCCGGGGGATGCTGAGTGACAGCGGCGCAGGCCGCGCGCGGAACCTGCCCTGTCTCCTCCAGCTGTCTCTCCCGCCAGCCGCCGCGTCCTCAACGTCCTCCCTTTCAGCAGGCTGAGTTCGCGGTACACTAGCGGCCGCCCGCTGCTGACGCAAAGACTCAGAGATGGAGGGCCAGGTTTCAAGATGGCGCCAGCAGCTCCGCGCCTGCGGCCACCGGCACGTTCCTCTGGGAGCTGTAGTCCGCAGGCCGGCTCCCCGCTCTGCGCATGCGGACTGGCGAGTGTGTACCCCTTACCCCAAATCCAGTCACTGCTCCTCGCGGTGGAACGCAGACCTGGCTCACAATGGGTACCGGGTGGAGAGCAGCATGGACGCTAACCGCTGCCACGCCGCTTTCATCTATTAAGACTTCACCAAAAAAGCGCACCAGTTCCCTCGTAGATCCTCCCTTCTGCCCCTGGGGGATGTCCCGAGGCTCTGCGTGGGGAGGAGAAAGCCGATTCCCCTCCCTCCCTCTCCACGAGTACTGCCACGTACTCTGGATGAAGCAGCCTGGCAGCGCCACTAGGTACCGCTGCGCGCCGCCTCCCTCCCGCCTGCAGACCCACCGTTTCGCCCTACCCAGTTCACTGCCGGGATTAAAAGGCCCTGGGGCTGTGGTCACAGGCTGGGAGAAAGGGTGGATAAAAGCAGAGGGGGCAGGTAGGGCGGATTTTAGGAGGTTCGGTTCAACCTGTCCCTCGACCATTGGGAGTATCTAGAAAAGAAGACCTGTTTCTCCTCTCGCGATGTTTGAGGGCGAGGGGGTGGTTCAGCACCCCTGGATAATTTGCCCTTTTTTAGAAAAGAAATCAAGAGGGCACAAAGCAGTCACCTGAGAAAGAGTCCAACAGATACCACGTGACTGCAGCTTGTTAACCAAGATTTTGAAGATAATAAGAGAAAAAAGGGACTTTTTCAAGAATGTAGATACCTGAGAGTAGATTACCATCATCGAATTCTCTTTCAGGTTCAGGAAGACTGCAGTGTTTATTTTGGGGGTGGGAAGGGTAGACAAACACTAGAACAAAAGACCTAGTTTCCTTGAGTGAGTCCAGAGTGTCAGGGAGTGCTGCCCTCTGCAGAAATAGGGCTGGGAATTTCACTGACTTCAGCTAGTATCCTGTCTTATTCAACACTATGCAGTGTTGGGTATAGAACTTGTAATGCACACAAAAAGTAGGGGGAAGCTGGAGCTCTCTCTAGGTGGAATCCAGGTGCCAACGACCATTTATAATAAAGAATTTTCTCCCTCGCTTGAGAGGCATGCAGAAACCAGTTGGGAGGGGAAAACAATCCCAGAGATCAGCTGGAGTTCCCCAGAGCAGGACAGTTCCCAGTTACAATAATGCTAAATCTCACCAACTTGACCTTGTGAGCTAATAAGGCCAGCAACAGTCTAAATATTTCTGAACCTCATCTCCAGGACAGAGCCCATACTCCTAAGCTTGAAGATACCCAAATGCCTTCAATGAGAGCTCATAATAAACCAGCAAACTTCTTACTGAGGATTAAATGAGATGATTTGGAGGAAGTACTTTAACAATGTTTGGCTCATTAAATAATAGCTAATATTTGTTATTTTAATATTATAATAAAGGGAATATTTTAAAGTAATTTTAAAACTTTATGGGGGACTTCACACATAGATTGCATTGTTCTCTTATTTAATCACCAAAACAAAATCTTAGTAGCTCCATCGTGAGAGAGAAGGACTGGCCTTACAGCTTTGGGCTTCATAGGTTACACAACTTGGTATATGTGATTTCACCTAAATATGGAGGTTCTGGCCCTAAAACCAAGAAGGTAAAATAGAGTTCCAAGTAAAACTCACTAGAGCTGCATTTTTGCCTGCGTCTAGGTATATGAGCTTCAAAGCCAGAAGAAATGAAACAATAGTCTAGAATACACAGCAAACTATAGATAGGCAAAGAGTTTCTGGACTCACCCTACTGACAGACAGACTGCCTGCCAGGACACTTACCTGCTGTACCCTGTCTTAAGTATTGTCCTAAAGAGCAGCAAGGACTCAAAGGTCCATGAAAGTGCCAATTAAGACATTAATCAAGGCCTCATCTTTGACAGTCAATGCAAGCCACATTTTTGCTATTGGGGAAAATACTCATGAAACAAAGTAATTAAGGAAACAAGCGCTCTTCAGGAGCAAATTCAAAATAATACTTTGCATTATTCTCTATTCCTTAAGATTTTGCATCTGACCCGCAGTCTCTAAATTTTACTAACAATATGTAGATAGCCTAGTGCACAAGTGCAAGTCAGTACAAACGCTGAAAAGACATTTCCCATTGAAGGATAAATATGCTTGCTATAAGTAAAGCTCAACATACTGAATGAGAGATCTATATATATCTAGGCTTCCAACAACAGATAGGAATAAACCACTCAACAATCAAAGAGAATCTTAAGATAGCACTCTATTCAGTCCTAGAGAAAATATTTAAAAACCATTTCTCAAGAAGTGGATAGTAAATTATAGTATTAGAACTAGTCCTAACATGATTATTTGGTATTATAAAATAATTTAATCCCAACTGAAAGATCACTGGTGTATAGATGACAAAATTTGAAAATAAAATTAAAAAATAAAACAGAAAAATTATGTGATAAATTCAGCACTTCATGGTCTTTATCAAGATCATCTTGGTCAAGATTTTATTTAACACTGGCTACCTATGGAGAGGCAAGAAAAATGGAGGGCTGAACAGGAACATTTACTTTTATTCTATATACAATGTATCCTTTGAATTTTTGGCAATGAATGTGTATTTATGTATTATTTAAAAAATTTTTAAAACAGAATATTCTATAGTTAAAACTAAGAATTGTGCCAATTTAACACACTAATATCAGAATCTAAGTGGTAAAACTTGAACCTAAAATGAGAATGTTTGTAATATATGTGTTAAATATTAGATATTATATATCTGTGGACAACTTATATAAACAATAGTTCAAAGGGGATATACAAGTTATTAAATAGTGATTATGTCTAGAGAATGGAATTATGGATACTTATTTTCTTCCTTCCTCATCTGCATTTTGTAATTTTCATTTGTATTCTATAAATAAGCATGTATTGCATTTATGTTAAGAAAAAAAGTGTTACTAAGAAAAAAGTAGGATAAACACATTTTGGTATATTTATACAATGCACTATTAACCAGCAATAAAAAAGAATGAACTCTGATACCCACAACATGAATGAATCTCAAAAACGTGTTAAGAGAAACAAGCCATATACAAATCAGTACATCCTGGGGCTGGCCTAGTGGCATAGCAGTTAAGTTCACACGCTCCACTTCAGCTGCCTGGGGTTCACTGGTTCAGATCCCAGGCACAGACCTAGGACCTATGCACTGCTTATCAAGCCACGCTGTGGCAAGCATCCCACATATAAGGTAGAGGAAGATGGGTATGGGTGTTAGCTCAGAGCCAATCTTCCCCAGCAAAAGAGGAGGATTGGCGGCGGATGACGTTAGCTCAGGGCTAATCTTCCTCAAAAAAGAAAAACAAAAAGAGGAGGACTAGCAACAGATATTAGCTCAAGGCCAATCTTCCTCACCGCCCCCCCCCCCCCAAAAAAAGATAGTTTAAAACAGATTGCTGGGACCTACCTCCTAGAGTTTCTGATTCAGTTGCTCTGGGATGTGGGCCCAAGAATTCCTAACAAATTCCCAGATCTTGCTGATGCTGCCGTCTGGGAACTACACTTTGAAAACTACTGAATTAGAACTATCCTAAACTGTATTCAGAAAAATCTCAGTCAAAAGATTAGAAGTTCTGCAGATAAATGGAAACACCCATCAATGATGAAGAACTAGTTACAAAATTGTTGAATTTGGAGAACTGTATCCCCATTTGGAATAAGATTCCTAAGTATTATTATGGTAGGGACGTTTGGCACTATCTCTATTTTGATCTCTAGATTGTGGGGCCTAAGAAGTATCTCTTAGAACTGTAGCCACTTTTGTACCCCCTGTGTTGTAATGTTTCTAAGACCTAATTCTGAGCTGGAAGGGAGTTTCCAAAAGAATCTGAGAGGTGGAAAATCCCCTTGTCCTAAACCAGTTGCATTAGGTTTCATTGCCCTAGTTATGACATTGGAAATAGCTGTTCTAATTACTAAAAACTATGCCAAAAAAAAAGAAGAGATTCTGGCAGAGAAGTTAAAGCAGAAGAGGAAATGGAAGAATATCAAAGTAAAGCCCATTGGGATTTATGGTAACACCACAAGCATGTGCATGATTTCCCTGTGCTGGTTGGAAATCTTTAAGAAACCAGAAACAATTATGCTTTGCGTTAACTAATAACACAGCATTTCGAAACACTCGTTTGAAAGCCAGGAGATTTCCAGTTCAACTACAGATTGCCTTAATAGGGCTATCAGCAGAATACATCTTAAAATAGTAAACAAGAGTCTTTCAAGTTAAGTTATTAAATACCCATAGCTGTTGAAGTGAATTTTAAATTATACGTTAAATCAATCAACCAATGAGCCAGAATCTATGCAATCTCAGTATGTCTTTTCTCTGTCTTCAGTGAGATTTCAGTTTATTTGAAGGGGAGAAAATGTGCATACTATGATTAAAACAATTTATTGGTAAACTAAATGGTACTGATTTGAATTCAATGTCAGTGCACGAAAGTTGAGATTAGTATGGGCTAATATAGTTGAAGCGGGTAAGAGTGGCACTTGAGATGGGTCTTAGAATGAAAGAAACAAAGGAAGGGACTCCAGAAAAAGAAAACAGCATCAGCAGAAGTCTTGGAAAGTTCGGTTTAAACACAGTGCTAGGCTGCAGCTAAGGGGAGATTTTGTTTGACATTTGAATGACCAGGTTCATCCTACGCCATACATCTTATCCGCTATAATTGCTCATTCAAAGAGCGTGTATGAAGGGCCAGCTGTAAGCCAGACATTCAGCTGTGGTACTATGGAGGGCCTTGGCAACTAAAATTTGGTTAATGTTTGGCAAAGGCAAAAGAATTTGGACTTACTGTTATGGCATGATGAAAACTTTATTTTAGGAAGATGAGCCAGGCACTTGGATGGATTGGAGTTTCAGGGAGAGATTATGGGATGGTTATGGGAAGACCTGCTAAAAAGCCACTGCAATTATTCATATGTGGGTAAGAAAGGTCTGGTGTGGAAATGGAAAAAAAGTGGTAAATATGAGAATCATTTTGAAGGAATGAAAAGCAGGACTTGATGACATACATGCAGAGAGGATGAAGGAAAAGAAAGGGTTAAAAATGGAGCTAAGGTTTTTGGTCTGGAAGACTGATAGAAGAAATGGTCTAAATGAACAAAAATGTGGGAGTCGGAAGAGTCCATTTAGAAAAGTGAAAAATTTTGACTGGGGACATGCTGAGTTTAGGTGATCGAGAAAACTAATGGAAAAACTAAGTGGAACTCTTCTGCAATCAAAGCACACGTAAGAGGGAGACAGAATCTCAAGAATGAGAGGGATGGGGGCCAGCCCGGTGGCACAGTGGTTGAGTTCGCATGTTCTGCTTCGGCAGCCCGGGGTTCATCAGTTCGCATCCTGGGTGCAGGCCTACGTACCACTGATCAAGCCATGCTGTGGCAGGTGTCCCACATATAAAGTAGAGGAAGATGGGCATGGATGTTAGCTCAGGGCCAATCTTCCTCAAAAAAAAAAAAGAAGAAGAAGAAGAATGAGAGGGATGGTTAACACGGTCAAAAGCTAGAGAGAGATCAGCAAGAGAGATGCGGTCAGGCATATTTTCCGTAACAGGGTTGATTTGGCAACTTCAGAGTTGTTACCTTTAATTCCCCAGAATCATTCCCTGTCAAGCCAGACACTAAATTCTTTCCAATCCTTTTTCTGAACATCTCTTGCATGTTGAGAAATGTTTCTTAACATTTTCACTACACTTTTCATTTCAGGTTCTTGAAACCTGAATCACGTCACTGTGAAAGACGACATGAGTGGAGCCATATTAAAATAGAGCCAGAGCAGCCATTTCAGAGGAATTGCCTTGCATGTCTTGTTTTATCTTGTAAACTGGACCAAACCACTAGCGTTCCAAGAAGTCAGTAAGGACAAGAATATCCTGTCTGTAAGGACTGATGAAATTGGATTTTGCTGATGACAGGATTACTAACCAATCATTGAAGTACAAGTCTAGCCTTTTCCGGAAGATCAACCTCAGGTCAATCCATGAAGTACAAATCTAGCCTCACCTTACCCAACACCAATGAACATTTCTTTAACACAACTCGCCTCATCCTCCCTTTTTCCCATAAAAACCCTAAGCCCCTCTCCTGTAATCAGGACACTATTTGGGTTTCTACCTGAATCTATGCTCCCTCAATTACAATTATTTGATCCCGAACAAATGCTTTGCCTCTTAAACTGGGTTCTGTTTGTGTAGGTTGACATCACACAGCCCTAGAAGCTTACCCCTCTAATCATTCTGCACACTATTTCCAGGACATTCATAGTAAAGATCCATCACTGTCCACTACCTATTGGATGAAACCCAAAACCTTAGCTTAGCACTTAAATATCTCTACAAAAATATCCTAATCTACTTTTCAGCTTCATCTCATACTTCTTATCTAACCAGATAGTGACAGGGTAAATTTTTGGATTTAAATTTGTTTTGTTACCCGTACACCCGTCTCCCTCTTTTCTGGTCTAATGGTCAGGCCCTTAGCAGTCCCTTGACTAAGAGTTTTTGAAGGGTAAAGAGCAGAGGCTGAAGTCAAATGCATTTCCTGACTCTTAAAAAATTCTAAACCAAATGAGAAGATTAAGCCAAGTGTCCCAGGGGGGAGAGGAGAGAGACAAATGTCTTTGAGGTCAATAAAAGAAGAGAGAGTGAGCTTTCACCCAGATGGGAAAGAGACTGGGGGTCAAAGAGTAACAAGGACCCACCTCCATTCCATATCAGTGCCCTGGGGAGGCAGCAGGCCCTGGGGGGAGAAGGCAATGGGTGACTTGGACAGGCCAGACTCTAGGTCAAGGGGTTCTGCTCCAAAAAGATTCCAATGTAGCAAGCTGTTAGTGTTGGCAGAACCATGAGTGCCAGGGCATGGGTGCTTCAGTGGTGGGCCAATGATGAGAGTAGTCTCCTTAATGCTTTGGCACCTGATAAAACCTAGGGACCTTCACCTTCACGTAACTGAGAGAGTGGGGAGGAGGAAGTACCAAATGGATGAAATTTAATTTCCCACCAGCCTGATCAGGATAGGGACTCAGGGTAACATTAAATTGATTTAAACAAAGTAAAGAAATGTGCTATTTCCTGCATGACTGAATTTGTGAATTCAGAGTAAGACTCATACCCGCTACGAAACTTTTGTAGGTGTTCACTGAGGCTCAGTCCTAGACCCTTTTCAGCTCTTTCTTTTCATTCTCTTTCAGTGTCATCTCATCCTTTCCTATCTTTATACCAGTAACTTCCAAATTTATATCTGTGATATGGTGATTTATAGTAAGAAACATACACAACCAGAGGCACTCACAACTAGGATATACAACTATGTACTGGGGGGCTTTGGGAAAAAGAAGAAGAAGAAAAAAAAAGAAGATTGGCAACAGATGTTAGCTCAGGTGCCAATCTTTAAAAAAAAAAAAATGAAATATATATTTGGTGTCCATCCTGTTTCTGGCACAGAGATCCTAAAACCCTTGGAATTTCCTAAGTGATGAGAGTGGCAAAGGTTTTTGTTATATTAATGAAGTGACTTTTAGAATGCCCTTAGGTCACCTAAGGGCTGGTTTCCAGAGAAACCAACCACGTGATTAGTAGGTTGGAACTTTCAGTCGCCTTCTACCCCACTCCCCACCCAACTTCTGGGGAGGGGGAGAGTGACTGGAGGTTGAATCAATCACCAGTGGCTAATGATTTAATCAATCATGCCTATGCATAAACACCCAAAAGGACTGGGTTTGCAGAGCATCCGAATTGGTAATTCTGGGAGAGTGGCCTGCCTGGACAGGGTGTGGAAGTTCCATGCCCCTTCCCACATACCTTGCCCTATGCATCTCTTCCATCTGGCTGTTTCTGAGTTGTAACCTTTTACAATAAACCGGCAATCTAGTAAGTATAATGTTTTTCTGAGTTCTGTGAGCTGCTCTAGCAAATTAATCAAACCCAAGGAGTGGATTGTGGGAAGCTCTGATTTATAGTCAGTTGGTCAGAAGTACAGGTAACAATCTGGACTTGCAACTGGTACTGAAGACCTAGGAGGAGGTTGTTGGAACCGCCAGTTGGTCAGAAACACAGGTGGTAACCTGGGCTTGCGACTGGTGTCTGAAGGGGGCGGGAGACAGTCTTGTAAGACTGAACCCTTAACTTGTGGGATCTGATGCTATATCTGCATAGATCATTTCAGAAGTGAGTTGAATTCTCAGACGCCAGTAGGTGTTGTGAAGTGTGGGAAGCCCCACCCCCCATCCCACCCCGCCCCAAAACACATGTTGGAAATGGTGATCAGAACCACTAAAAGAATATCTTAATCTCAGAATTCTCCTCTGAGTTCAACTCTCAAATAGCCAATTACTTATTTGTATTTGCATATGTATGTGTCAGAGACATCTCAAAACTACCATAGGAATGACTGAACTCTTGATTGCCATCTTCCCCTTACCTATAGTGCCTCCCCCTCCTTCCTCCTAAGTCTCTATTAGGGTCAACAAACTATGGACTCCGAGCTAAATCCGGTCCCCATCTGTTTTTGTAAATAAAGTTTTATTGGAACACAGTCATGCCAAGTCCTTTATGTATTGTGTATGGCTGTTTTTGTGCTACAGTGGCAGAAATCTTATGACCTGCAAAGTCTAAATTATTTACTATCTTTTTTACTACCTTTTGCAGAAATTTACCTTTTTACCACCTTTTACAGAAAAAGTTTGCCATTCCCTGCTCTTTGTTTTCTTCAATATACTTATCACACTTTGCAATTACTTGTTTGTTTGTTTTATTACTTGGTTATCTGTCTCCCTTATTAGAATGTAAGCTCCCTTAGGGGAAGGACTCTGCCCTTCTTATCCTTACTATTTATAAGCACTCAATAAATAGTCATTGACTGGAATATATGAATGAATGAATGAACTGTTTATTATATCTTAAAATTTTATTTCATTCTTTTGCCTTAGCACAAAATTTCCTTTCCTGGTTGCACTCTGACTCATATTTAAGTAATAGAGTTCCATAACAACTAGTCCCCTCAACTTCTTTCTCCTCTACTCTGTCTTCATTCCAGATTAATCTTTCCAAAACAGATCTCAGATATATCACTTTTCTATACAGTAACCTGGAGACCTAATGACTTACTCATCAATCATAAACTTCTTAACCTGCCATCTAAGGCCCTCTGACTCTAGCTTCACCCTATTTTTCTAGCCTAAACTCACTGTCCCCTTACATATATTCTATTCCAACTACTACTTCCTTATACTGAATTTCCCTACCTCTTCATCTCATCTACTTGGAATATTCTTTCTAACATGACCACCTCCACCTGTCAAAATCCTACCTGACCTTCAAGTATTTTCTTTAAGCTGCCTTTCTTAATCCCCTCAAAAGACATAGCTTTCTCTTCTTTGAACTTCCAAAGCACTTCTTGCACCTACAGTAATTTGTGTCATTTCTCCATATTGCCTTCTTTCCATTAGCTGGTAAGTGCCCTTAAGAAGAGGAACCATACCTACTTCAGCTTGTTATCTTCTGAGGTCCTTAGAACAGTATGTTCTTAGATCTATTAAATAATCATTGAAGGAGTGAATAAATTGATGCCCTTCCTTTTCATCTCTTATTAAAAATTCTACTCATTCCTTACAGATCAGAATCTCCGCTGCCCACTCCAGCCCACGATGATTTTTTCCTTTCTCTACTGCCTTGTATTTTGTTTCCATCAGACTTTCTTACCTTCCAATTAGATTGTAATCTCTAGAAGGCAGACACTAAACCTTATACATCTTTGTGTTCCTCTTCCTTCATCTAACAGTACCTTGTGCATTGTAAATGCTCAATAAATATTTTCAATGAGGCTGTAGAGAAGCCCCTTATTTTTCAACCTCATTGCTTCTCCAAGGGGTCAGAACTATGATTATCTTAGCTGATAAGGCCTGTTTCTGAGATATGTTACCAATGAAGGTTATGTCTGGGAGACAGAGATGTTGCATGGGAATTTGTACATGAGTCTCCAGCTTCAACATTCATCAGCTTAAGAAGGAGATACTGAAAAGCTGCTCTAAAAATAATCTTACATGAAGTTGGCTGGAGCTGCCTGAGCTACTAATCCCTGCAAGGTTTCCAGTCTCTGCCTTGAGCATTCAGAGCGCATTCTTGCCTGAGCCTCCACTCCACGGCAGATCTCTCCATGGTAACGCTGAATGTTTGCTATTTTAGGAAATATGCCTTACTGCATGCAGCGCTATTTACATTAGGCGCCAAACCAGCCTTAAATGCAATGGCTTGAGTGTCTGCTGCTTTGTGTGAGTAGGAAGGTCCTGATTGCTTAATGGATGCCTCTCCCTAATGCTGTTGTCCTGTTTCATTTTTTTAGGCCAACCACCGTGTAATTACATGTTAATAAATATTGGGGGGAAATAGAAAAAAAAAAAAAAAGGAAAGAAAGAAAGTAAGAATGCCTCCAGACCTTCCTCTGCAAGTACATTACTTCCCCCTGCCTTCACACCCTCCAGGTCTGGTTTCATTTAAAAGCTTCTTTGAGATGAAGCTTCCACCATTCTGTAGAAGGGAATAATATCAATAACTGGAACAATTGTCAGCTTTCCCTTGCAACCTTATGGATACTTTCACTAACAAAGAGAAAAACGCTCTTGGGGCTGGCCCCGTGGCTGAGTGGTTAAGTTCGCGCGCTCCGCTGCAGGCGGCCCAGTGTTTCGTTGGTTCGAATCCTGGGCGCGGACATGGCACTGCTCATCAGACCACGCTGAGGCAGCGTCCCACATGCCACAACTAGAAGAACCCACAACGAAGAATATACAACTATGTACCGGGGGGCTTTGGGGAGAAAAAGGAAAATAATAAAATCTTTAAAAAAAAAAAAAACGCTCTGTAAACTTCACTTTCGTAGATTTTCAGAGTCCCTAGCAAAAAAGATATAGATAAGCTACTGCTGCATGACAGCTATATCAAAAAGCTCCTGAGCACTCTGATCCCTACACCACGCTGTCGATCTGTCTGGACATGGGAGACTGGAAGCAAACATGGAAGGTTGTCAATCAGTGGCATGCCAAGTTTTTGTTGTTCTGTGAAGCTAATTATATCATAGAAGTTCATGAGTATTGTGCAAGTACACTCCAGCTAACATGGATGCTGTACAATGCTTTGGTAGAATGGAAAAGGAAAACAGCTAGAGGGGTAGTAAAATCAATCCAGTCAAATGATCTTTATCAAAACTATCTTATTTGAGAGAATTAAGGCTCTGAAGTGAAACTTCCTGTACTCAGAGATTATACCCCAGTCTGGACTTTCATACTGGGATCACATCAGAAATCCTTGTTTATGGGAGGTGGGGTAAGATGAGTATTCTTCACTTGGACAACTCAAACCCAGCAGCATCAGATTGGTGAGTTCTCTTTCTTCTAAAGCCCAACAGTGGTATTCCCAGTTGTGAGGGGTGGGGAGAGGAGGAGGAAGTAAATCAGTACTCAGAAGTCAAGCTTCTTCATCCTCCAACACCTGTAAGGGATCCAGGGCTGGGAATGGCTTTGCTGGGGATAAGGAAGTTCTTCAGTCTCTGCAGGGCAGGCCCAGAGGTGAGAAATTGAACTTGTTCCTTCCACACTGTAGGAGTGTGGCTCCTGTGTTGAGAAGTGGCATGGCAGACAAGCTTTGAGCATAACACAGTAGAACTAAGATGCTGCTACTGTTAGCAGACAAGGGTAACACTCACAGCAAAGGCTTCCGGTGTCACAAATGCAAGAGTTGCCACACATTACTGTACACAAAGAGGGGAGATGAAGTACTTTATAATTGGTTTTATAATATTCTTTACCTTTACCTAATTTACAGAAGGGACTAGAGGAAGCAGTTAATATCTATGTCGAACTATGATTTGCTATCTCAAGAGGTAACATCAATTATCTGGTCAGTCAATCTTTAGTCTAAACAACCACCAGGATTGCTTTTCTAAAATGCAAATCATAAGCTTTTATTCCCCTTGCTTAATGTTTTTTTTTTAATTCTTCATTGCATACACGACATCCTTATCTCGATATTCATGGGACTTTCCTACTATGAATGTATTTTATCATTCTCCAAAACTTATCATATATTTGGTAATATTGATTACTGCCAATTCCTTAACTATGTTCCACACCACTGTATATATTGTTCCCCTGCCTAGAATGACCTTCTCCTAGTTTCTGCCTGGTGTACTCAGCCTTTAAGACCCCAGATCAAGGGTGACTTCCAGGTAAGGCTTTCTCTGATTTCCAAAGGTAGAGTTAATCCCTCTCATCTGTGGGTCCCTTTAGCACTATACGTATATTTCTCTCTCATCATTTATCACCCTGTGTCAGTTCTTTGTTTACATACCAATCTCTTATTGTACTGTAAACCCTTCAAAGGCTAGGACTCCCAAGACCAGTCATTCTTACTGAGCAACTGTACCATATCCTAGAGTGCGTTTTGGAAATTTGTGGGGGTGTTTCTTATTTTTCTTGTCCTCACAATGATGAGTGGGGCAAGGGGTGTGAGATAACTTGCAATGGACAGAACAAAGCATTGTTCCAAAATCTGAATGACTTTCGATTGTTCCACTGGGCACTGATGGAACTCACAAAATTGTTTATATAATCATCTGAACCTAGGACTTAATTCTCTTGTATATATGAACACAACATCAATATACCCTGAATTTCCCACAAATTAAACTGGTATGTAATTCAAGGGAGGGCTGTTTTATTGTATTTATTTAATTAATTAATTAAATTTTTTTTTTTTTTTTTTTTTTGAAATTTACCAAGAGTTTTTCACCTTGGCATTGTCCCTTGCTCATTACTATTGCCATTGCCCCTTGCCATGTTTGGATTGCCAACATAACATGCCTGGATCAGATTGCATTTGAACTGTGACATTCACAGTGATTTCCCATACAGGTAAAAGTACCTGACTATTTCTTTATATCTTTTAATACAGTTGTGCCCAAAAATTTACATATTTAAATAAATATTACTTTATTATAAATTAATCTCTTTTTATGTTTCTTATATTTCATTATCCACCTCACAGGGTTGCTTTGAGGCTTAAATTAATTTGAGTTAATATATAAGGTATTTAAAGAAGTGTGTGGCACATAGAAAATGCTACAAGATATTCTGATGTTATTACTACAGAAAAGTTGTTGAATATTAATTGATAAATATTTTAAATTACATTTGAAATAGATATTTAAGAAATTCCATGAATTCACTTCTACATTTTATATTATAATAATCTGAATCATTTGAATATGACTAAATGTTCCCAAGATGTTATAGAAAGTGCTTTGATATTCCCTTTTGTCTAGGAGATTAAAGTGAGATATAATTCCCATCATGACCAATTGGCCCTGAACAGTTCACATTCCCTTGTTATTGCTCCTGAGCAAAAAACAAAAATGACAATTTTGAGTTTGGTCTTTGCCTACAAAATGGTTTTTCTATGCTCCAGGCTAACAGGTCCAGAGGGAGAATTGTGACGATTAATCTCACAAATAAATAACTGCTATACTTATTAATTTTGTCTTTGTCACTTGTAAGACAAAGGTAGTTATAACGTGAGTGAAGTTTGCAATATCTGACTCATTGACTATGTCCTTATAGCCTAATCATTTTAAGAATAGCTCTCTTTCAGGTTCTTCATATGGACAATGATAATAGTAGTTACCATGTTTTGAGCAATATCCTAGGCACTTCTTATCTATCATTTCTGCTCTTTACAAATAGCTGAACATTAAGTATTTTTATCCCTATTTTACAGAGGAGGAAACTGCACTCGGAGGGGTTGTGTAATTTGTCCCAGGCCATGTATATAAAAGTGTTGACACTGGTATTCAAATTCCAAAACCTGAGCTCATTCTTTCATCCCACTTTGCTTCTCTAGTTAAAATCCAGGAGACTTCATACTAGAATCAGTTATTGAAGGATCAGATTCTTTCTCTAAACTTGGACTTAACTGTATCCTTCCATAAGGCAATCTGTACCACTTGAGTATGGCTAAACGTTCCCAAGATATTATAGAAATCATTCCAACATTTCTTTTTGTATAGGCCACAGAATATAAGATAGAAACACAGTGACCAAAACCATGTCCTTTCTTTTGGAATCTGAACACACACTGGGAGAAGAAGGAAGTTTTCAGAGGATTATCTGGATGCTTGCTAGAAGGCTGCATCCTCTGCCAGGCCTCTTTGGGCTGTTTTAGAAATGATAATATACAATAATTGTGTGCACACTGGGCAGTACTTAGTGCCTAATTTTTTTCTTCATACGGCACAGACCAAAAGGGAGAAACTAGGACATGAGCTGTGGGAGGCTTTCTGTCCTCCACATCTGAGAGGACTTCCTGTCAGAGGTCCCCTGTGACACAGCTTTCCAACTTGGGTGTTCTAGCCAGTGTGCCTCAGAGTGGCCCATCCTTGTGCTGAGATGCCATCCGCTCAGCTCTCAGATGGTAGATGGGTCCCGAGGTAGACACAGGCAATCAGTCCAACCATGACCAGCCTCAGTCACTTGCTTCAGAGTACCACAGACACACAATAATTTCCTAAGAAAATGAACTTTCTATGAAAGAGGTTAGGAAACACTGATTTACAGAATTAATAGCTCAATATGATCAGATTTATCAGTGTACAAAGAGTTGGTTAATAACAATAACCGTAAATTTTTAGAGGTACCAGGCAACACTAAAGAAGCATATCAATTTAGTACAATTAAGGTGACTTGATACATTTCTTTTTTCTACCCATGCAATGTTATTATCCTCTGGATGCTGTATTTATCCTTGTTCTAAGTATTCCTCTAAAATAGAATATAAATAATTTAGTCTCTCTGAAATTATAATCTTTCTGTGCTTCAAGTCTGTTCTGAAAACTGATAGCAGACCAATTTCCCTCATCAGGATTGCAAATATTGAACTACATATGCCCACTTCGGTACTTACCAAAGATACTGATGAAAATAAGTATGTGTTCAAAATATATCTGTATTTATGATCTGTAAATATAAAACTAGAGCAATAGGGGCCGGTCCCATGGCCGAGTGGTTAAGTTTGCACACTCCACTTTGGCGGCCCGGGATTTAGCAAGTTCAAATCCTGGGCACAGACCTAGCACCACTCATCAGGCCATGCTGAGGCAGCATCCCACATAGCACAACTAGAAGGACCTGTGACTAGAATATACAACTATGTACTGGGTTGGCGGGGGCGGGGGGTTTGGAGAGAAGAAGAAGAAGAAAGAAAAAAGATTGGCAACAGGCATTGGCTCAGGTGTCAATCTTTAAAAAAAAAAAAAACTAGAGCAATAGGGTGATTTTATTTCAGAATTTACCTGAGTAATATGTCTTTCAAAGTGCTCACCTCGGGGACTATAGACTTTTTCCAATGATGCTGGACTCATTATAATAGAATGCCAGAACTATAGGACACTTTGGAGATTCTTCAGGCTAATTTTCCCATTTTATACATATGGAAGGTGAGAAGTGGTGTGTCCATAGTCACAAGTTAAGAAAGAAAGAATCAGGATAGAAACCCAATTCTCCCAATTCCCAGCCAAGTTCTTTCTAATTAAAAAATGTTGTGGAATCTTTTCAAGAGTCCTTTCAGAAACCTTCCATATATCTCAATAGGTATCTTGGAAAAAGCCTATGAACTTTAATTTTTACTCATCTCTGTCAAATTACACGCATACACATCATTGCCTGAGTTTGTTAACCAGAGCTTTCCAACCAAAATGGAGCCACGTCCAAGAGGATTACAAGTGTGGCCAAGGTAGTGATTTCCTCTGCCCTCATTGTGGCCTAGGCACCCAGGCTGGCCCTCTCCAAGTGAGAAGCTCCACCCATTTACCACTACACCTTATAAATGTTATCATTTGCTATTTGTACTGTGACACAGGAAAGGTTGGGAAGCACCACTTTAAACATTCTTCTCACTGCTCTTTCTATCCTGACTCCAACCTTTGTATCTGTGAGCCAATAAATTAAACTGTGCACGTTTTGCTTTATCACTGGTCTAAGACCTGTAAGAATACCTGGTAATTGTCTATATTGTTGAAACACAGGCATATTCTTAGAGTTCCTTTAGAAAGTATCTTTTTAGTAAATTAAAAGTTGAGTGGAGGAGGGGAGATCCCTCTGAGGTAACCTCCAAGAACTACAATATCCATCGATGCAATTATTTTCACAGCAGTGAGGGTTCCCTCTTCAATATTAAAACCACATTCCATGTTCTGTATAGTTATAAACCACTCAGTGTGGTAGGCAGAATTCTAAGATGGCCCCCATGATCCCCAGCCCCTGGTATCCACACCTTTGCATAATCCCCACCCTTTGAGTGTGGGTGGGACCTGTAACTCGCTTCTAATCAATAGAATATGGCAAAGGTGAAGGAATACCACTACATAGTTATGCTATGTTATATGGCAAAAGTTAAGGAATGTTGCAGATGTAATTAAGGTCTCTACTCAGTTGAATTTAAGTTAATCAAAACGGATAGTATGCTGGTGGGCCTGACTTAATCAGGTAAACCCCTTAAAAGACTGTCTGGAGGTGAGAGAAGCAACAGATACTCTTTTTCTCTCTCTCACCACTGCTGGCTGTGAAAAAGCAAGCTGCCATAACTTCTACAGCCACAGAGAAATAAATTCTTCCAAAATCCTGAGGGAGCTTAGAAGCAGATCATTCCCTCAGTGAGGCTCCAGATAAGAAAGCAGCCTGGCTGACACCTTGATTTCAGACTTGTCAGGCCCTGAGCAAAAAACCCAGCTAAGGCATGCCTGGACTTCTGACACACAGGAACTGTGGACAAACAAATGTCTGTTGCTTTAAACACCTAAGTTCCTAGTAGTTTGTTACACAGTATAGTCACACACCACATAATGATGTTTCAGTCAATGATGGATGGCATATACGACAGTGGTCCCATAGGTTAGTACCAAAGAGCCTGTGTGTGTAGTAGGCTGTACCAGCTAGGTTTGTGTAAGTACACTATGATGTTCGCACAACCACAAATCGCCTGACTCACTTCTCAGAATGTAATGCTGTTGTTAAGCAGTGCATTACTGTAATGGATAACCAATACACTTACATATAGAAAGAAGTAGGGCTCGTGAAAGCATGAAGTAAGAGCCTCAGGAAGCACAGCCCAAACCTCACCTGCACTTCCATGCTAGTTGGCTCCTCCAACAGATGTAGCAGTTGTTGCTTCTCTTGAGATAGCTGTTCTACAAGCTTCTCCTGGGCAGCCAGGCTCTGACTCAGTTCTTCAATTCTTCTGTAGCAAAAAAAAAAAAAAAAAAAAAAAGTAAGCACAACAATCATAGTCAGGATACCATTATTATCTTTATATTTCAGCCCACTCCAAAGACTGCATGGTCCACTAGAGTACTTTTTGGGTCACTGAACTCTCTGATACTTTTCTTCAGTAAGCCATGTATTCTCTGCCCCAGCCGCCAAATATACACACAAATGACTTTTTGCTTACATTGTAACTGGGTTCATAGACCTCCTGAAGCCAAGCTATGGATCCATCAACCATAGGCACGTAACTCTTGGAATAAGGGCTCAGAAGTTGTGTTTTTTGTTGTTGTTGTAATTGTTGTTCCATTCAAGAAACAATTATTGGGTAACCATTATGTACACTCAATACCCTCTACCAGGTACTGGGAATATAAAGTTGGAAGAGGCACAATCTCTGCTCTGTAGAAACTTAAATTCTTTTGGTGTGTGTGCCAAGGGTTTGGGGAGTGGGAAGACAGCTATATATAAACAAATAACAGTAATAGAATGTAATATGTGCTACCATTCCAGAGGGATATACCATATAGTACATTGGGGCTGCGTGGAGTTGTAGGAAGAAAGATAAAGAAGAAGTGATTCATTTGACATGGAAGAGTCTGGGAGAAGTGTAGCAGAAGCGATTATGAAGCCTGGGTTATCTTCCAGGCTTGGAGGGAGGAGCATGAACAAAGGAATAGGCATGAAGATACAATATATTTGGGGAAGAGTCACTGGAAGGGGAAAGAGGGAAAGACTGGAGGAAAGAGAAAATGGCTGGAGAAGAGGCTGGAAATTTGGACCAGGATTAAGTTGTAGAAGACTGTGCATGCTGTGCTGAAGTATGCAAACCATTTGTTCAAATCAACAGTTATTCCTCATCTACTATGTGCAAGGCATATCTTGCTGTTTCTTGTAAGTCTTAGAGTACTGGAGACACCTTTCCTTAGAAAACGTGCTGGTCCTAGATGAAATGTTTCCAATTGTTATTATTCCTGTGTAAGTGTGTAAGATAATGATAGCACCTTGGGAGGAAAATAGTTTGGCAGAAAGGTAAAGGGTACCAGAAAATCAAGTAGGAATCTCATAGGCAAATTACAAATTCACTTAGGGTATGAGGATCAGCTAAAATTTGGGGATGAGAAAGAACTTTAAAAACTTAAAAACATTATACAAATACAGGCTGTAATGATAACCATGATGATGAATGTGGCCTCTATATCAAATTCCCCATGGGATCTGTGCTAGAACATCTCTACTATTCTCAAGGCTCACCTCACTCATCCCTTTGACCCTCGGTCTCTACAGATGATCTGCTCTCCTACTTTACAAAGCTGTTGAAGGCCATCTGATATGAACTCCCTCAATTTATTTGTCAGGTACACATATGTTTTCTGTTCTTTTTTTTCCCTTTAGTTTAATAAGTGTTTATTAGGATACAGAGATGAGATAGAGTCTCAGGGAATCTAGCAGGGAAGATCTGAAAGAAAATACACCACCACCCTGAGAAGTGTGCAATAATGGATGCATATATAAAACAAAGCAGCAAGAGAGAGACTTAATTCTGCTGTCACAAAAGCCTTCACAGAAGTGACGACTGATGCCTTAGTGAGTTTTGAGGAAGGAAGAGGAGTTTGCCAGGAGGGAAAAAGACAGATGTTTCCCATAGAAGAAAGAGCATGAGCAAAACTCTAGAGACCTGACATAGCACTTTAGGCTTTTGGAGCAGTGAGGCCTCAGGGTTTGGATTCCAGCAAAGCCTGAAACCATGTTACATAAGTCTCTAAATACCAGTTCCTTCATTTACAAAATGTAATAACCCCTATCTCATGGGATGGTTAGGAGAATTAAACAAGAATGTGAAGTACTCGGCTCACTGTGTAGTAATTGCTCAACAAGCCTCAGTCATCATTATTATTACTTGTCCAGCATCACTGAAGTGTGATGGGGTCGTGGTGGGGGATGAGTCTGGGAGAAATCAGGGGTCAGATCATAAAAGGCTTTGACGTCCATGCTAAGGAGAATGGATCTCTCCTGAAGATGGTGAAGAGTTTTTAAACGGCTCTTCAATAACATGATCAGATTTGTGTCTCAAGAAGCTCACGTAGGTCATCGTGTGTATATTGTGTGTTTTTCACCTATTCAGTTAAAAATCACTAAAGACTTTTTATGCCAGTGTAGTGTCATGCATCTAAGAGGCTAAATTATTTGTCAATTTGATATTGTTGAATTTTCCACTTCAAAACAGCTCTGAATTGTTAGATTGGGATGAAATGGAAAAGAGCAAGACTGGAAGTAAAGAGAATAGGAAGGTGCTGCAGTAACCCAGACAGGGGTGGTCTCGGTAACTGCCCAAGTGCCCTTAGGAGAACATTCAAGTTCCTTATGATGGCAAACAAAGCTGGCACGATCAGACCTCTATTCTCAGGGCAGCTCAACCTCTCACTAGTCTTCCCTGGCCCGTCTGCTCTAGTTCTGTAGAACTATTTGCAGGTCTCGAAATATGCCCTTCCCTGTGTCTCCCCTCCACGGTTTCTCCTTCTGCACAGAACACTTCCCTTCCCCACCCACTTCCTATGCTGTTTCTTCTAACTCCTATTCACTAGTCAAAACTCAGCTCAGATTTCACCTCCTCCAGGAAACATTCAATGGCACCTTGCTCTTTTAGTATGGAATAGATTACAAGCCTAGATGTCCCCAGAGTATAGCTTGTTACTTCTATCAGAGAACTTATTAAAATCACCTAACATGTTTCTAGATGAGAGGAGCTGGGTCTTTCTTCTCTGTAACCTTAGTGCTTAGCCCAGTGTCTGGCATGTGGCAGGTACTCAATAAGAGTACGGAAGAGAATCCACATCTCCTGCTTGCCACCATCTGACCGTTGTTCTGCTTATACCTACTGAAGCCTCCTGATTGTCCACAATTGAGTTCTGTTAATGGATACGATTGAAGACTGAACCCTAAAAAGAAATTCTTTGATGTGGGAGCCATAAAGTCTTGAAAATGGTGAAGGCCCAGGGTAAGTCCTTAAAAAGGAACAGTGCAGCTGCTATATGCTCTCAAAGCCTCGAGAACAGACAAAAGAAAGTGACAGGTAGAGGCACCTACCTGTCTCTCTGGGCCAGGGCCTCCATGTGTTGATCCGGCTTGGCTCGGTCTCCTGGTGCATCCTCCCTTTCCATGCTGACTCCCTTCAGTCTCTCCGAAAGCTCCAGGTTACACTCTTTCTCTGCTTCCACCAGAGCTGCCATCCGCACGGCTTCATTCTTTGCTAGTCTGGATTCCTGCAAAAAGAACAAAAACCGAGAGGCTGCAAAGTCCCCACCCAAGTTAGGAGCCCTGAAACACAGGGACTCTTGATAAATTTAAGAAGGAAAGTGGGGAGAGAAAAGGGGAACGCCAGGAGGCAGAGTGGTAGGGAAAGAGGTAAAAGAAGACTCTGTGGACCCCTGCAACTCCTACTCACCTCCTGCAGAAGCTGGATCTTGTTCTCCAGGAGCTCGTAAACATGCTCCGTTTCCTGTTGTCTCTCCTCAAACTGGCGCCGGAGCTCAGCTTCATTATGGCTGTTGAGATTCTCCACATCAGCCCTAAAACCATAGAGCGGCAGCCACTCAGAGCCAGTCACATAATTTAGCAAGTGGACCCATTAAGGTCGTTTCAGTAATTCAGAGTCACACAGGTAAGAAGAAAAATGAAGGCTTTTTTTCTCTGCAGTTATTTGTGGAACTGCTCTTTCCAACCTTTCCAGATAATCTTTCAGCAACTCCAGGTTTCTGTTGCTTGTCCATCAGAACAGACTTGACTCCCTAGAGGCTTCGTTAATGCCATAGCTTCCAGAGGAGATCTTTCATTTGGAAGGCAGGTAGTCATCAAATGGTTCAGAACACTACACTCATGTTCACTATCATCTGTTCCTGGACTCTTCCAGTTAGATTGATCTCCCAGAGTGCTTTGCTGGTTCCCTGTCGTTCTTGCTATTTGAATTTAAAGTGATCCTTCTATTTAGGTTGTTGGGATGGAATACCCATTTGGACAGCCACAGAAATGCTCTCCTCTTTTACAGCCACTAACCTATAGATTGTCTTGAATCTGGGCTATCTATTCAGAGTCCTATCCAGTTTTCCCATGGTCCATGAAGAGAGCAGACATTTAATCTATAGAAGCACAGGGTCCTGGCCCAGCTTTGCTTCTCTGATGTTCTTAGGAATGAATGTCCAGGCACTAGCACGAAGCGGGTAAGGTGTCACCAGCTTATTTATAGCTAACAACAGCTGCCCTTGGATGTTTGAGGATTAGAAATTTTGGGGCAGTATCAAGTGCTGAATGATCTTAATTCCGGTTTTGTTTTATTCCTGTTTTAAGACATTTGTTGAGAACCACGGGCCATCTTCTTGATCTCAGGGCAGAGAACAATATAGAACCTTCACAGGCTCATGATAAATCAAAGCTGCTCTAAAGCCCAGTAATACTTTAATATTTGCCCCAGAAGTTTGTGTCCATGGAGACCAAATGCAGCTTCCCTAAAGATTACAGGTTTCATTGGTTATGGTGGACACTACTCAGCACTGTCCCAGAGGCTATATTTATCTTGAGCTCCTGTGGCATTATACAGCCTTTAGGAGTAGAAGGGTGTCGGTCATAAAAGGGACACAAGTCAAGAGAATAACCCAAGACTCCCAATAGGCAGACCTCAGGAATCATTAACTTTCACTTTGACTCCATATTCCTTGATAAATAGAACAGCTAACGACCATATCTTGAGAATGGAAGTTATACATTTTCTGAGTACCTCAGTTAGCCAGGAATGCCTGACTGAATAGGCTACAGCTGTTGTAAAGTCAGAAGAGCCTTGAATTTGATGCCAGAAGATGTGGGCTCTGCCATTCATTTGAGAGGACTTTAATACTCTGTACCTTAGTTTTCTCATTTCTAAAAATAGGATAATGCCACCTAATTAAAAGTCGAAATGACATAAAAAAATTTTCAAAAGCATTACACAATTCTCAAAATTACTCAATTTTTATTATAAGTTTTCTTAAAATCTATTAGCTCACTTAACGCCTTAGTAAGTATTTAGTAATACCAACATATTGTGTGTAAATGAATCTGTTTTTGAGTATTCTGATCTCACTGGACTGTCTCCTAATAACATGAAATATTATAGAGATAGAAGGGATGCCAGATGAGATGGAATGTATACTCATCCCAGGATATAATCTGAAAATTATTTTTAGTAACAATTTTAATAATACTTGTCCTTAAAAACTTTTTTAAATTATAAAAACCATAAATTATAAAAGTAACCAGTTTAACAACACAAAAGTATATAAAGAAAAAAAATCTAGTCTTCTCCCCATCACAAACTCCAGTCTCACTCCTCTGATAAAGTAATGTTAAAAAGTTAAGTATGTAACCCTCCAGCTTTTTTTGGTGCATAATCAAGCAAACACACGTACACACAGAGAGGACTGTTTATCTTTACCCAAAGGGGCTTATACTATAAACATCACTCAGGACTTTTCCCCCTTACTTAGTCTATCAGGGACTTCTCACCAGGATAATAATATACAGCTAATTCACTCTTTTTAATGACTACGTAATATTCCATGGTATGGTTATATCAAAACGTCTTCAACCATTGCCCTATTGATGGATAGTTGTTTCTAGTTTTTGCCATTACAAATATTCATGCAGTAAACATCCTTATACACTTCTCCTTCCATATTTGTACTTTTATTTATGAGAAATAGATCTCTTCTAGGGATTATTTGATCAAAGGAAATGCTTATTTTTTACTTTGGTAGGTAGTACCTACCAAAAATGTTGCCACAATTCACATTCTCACCAGCAATGTATGAGAGTGCCCATTTTCCCCAAATTCCATGTCAGCCCTTGATGTTATTATAAGACCGTTGAATAGGAAAAGTATAACATTAGGTCTTGTGAAAGTACCAACCCATGGCAAAGTCTCTCAGACTTATTACTAGACTTAAGGGAAAGAAAGCATTTTGTTTCAGCTCCTCAGTTGGAGACAGTATTCAAACGCCAGATTTAAGGTTAAGGAATTTGGTTCCAAATCTATTGCTTTCAGATTAATGAGCCAGAAGGGACCTGGGAAAGGTCCAAACTTGGAAAGGACCAAGAATTCAACCAGCTCAAACTGCAGCTCACCATGTTTTATCCAGATGCTGTTTCTTGTCCTGGAGTTCTCGTTTCAGGCTCTCTACTTCAACCTTCAGCTCGATGTTCTGAAAAGCACACAGGCATTAATCATCAGCTGCCACAGACCCTCTATCCTGGAAACAGGTTTGAGTTTTGAGTCCATAGCTTCTCATCTCATCTCAGCCATCTTCACGGCCCTTGACATAAATGGGGATTCAGATGGATCAGTAACCCAGAGAAGGATGAACGAACTGTACAGCCTCAGGATTTCCCCCAAGCTACTTATCCATTCTCCCAACCTTTTCCTCATTGACCCTGGATGATGACACTGCCCAAACCTGTTCGCTCACTAAAGCACTAGAGGACAGGGTACATATAAAAATAATTTTTTCTTACGAACTTAGGTCTGTTCCTGAAAACCAAATTGCCATACATTGAATTGCAGTTTAAATATACCTGGGGATTTAGTTATTTAAAGATATTAATGTTGTGGACATTTTTGAAAATCATACGCTGCCTTTATCATAAAATTGGACTTTCATAAATTGGATCTGCTTAAGGTGAGAGTGGCTTCTGATGATAAATCTATGAAGGGAACAATTTATTTTTTATTGAGGTGAAGCACCAACAAGTAAAATTTTGACCAATAGAAAAAGGAAACAAAATTATCCCAAGTTGGGGCTGGCCCCGTGGCCAAGTAGTTAAGTTCATGTGTTCCTCTTCGATGGCCCAGGGTTTCACCGGTTTAGATCCCTGGTGCAGACATGGCACTGCTCATCAGGCCATGCTGAGGCAGCCTCCCACATGCCACAACTAGAAGGACCCACAACTAAAAAAATATACAACTATATACTGGGGGTATTTGGGGAGAAAAAGCAGAAGGAAAAAAAAAAGAAGCTTGGCAACAGTTGTTAGCTCAGGTCCCAATCTATAAAAAAATAAAAATCCCAAGTGAAGTAAAGTATGGACAAAGATTTGGTGAGATGTCATGCATGAAGGACCTAGGACAGATTAAGTGGCCTGGTGTGTGGTGAGGAGTGGAAATCAGTATAGAAAATAGCTTACAACTAGTTTGTGAAAGTCATGCTAAGAAGACCAAATAGTAATCAGTAGAGAACAAGAACTCATCAGGGAGTTTTAGGCAAAATATTGCCATGATCAGGTCTGTGTTGAGGAAAGAATTCATGGCGGATGCGAAGAATATGGATGAGTCAGGAGGCAACCAACCAGAATAGGGATGGAGACTGTCTGAGGCCAAAGAGGTACAGGGAGAGAGACTCAAAAGACATTTCAGAGGTGGAATCCATAGGGCCTGCTGATTTGTGAGAGATTCAGACTAACCAGAGAGTGGAGCAAAGCTGATGCTGAGATTTCTGGGTGGTAATGCATACTATTAACTAGAATAGGGAACAGAAAACGAGGAGCAGGTGTGGGGGTACTTAAAGGGGGAGTCTACATGTTAGTTGAGGGATTTACTTTATTTAGGCTTAGAGCTGAGTGCACAGAGGGGAATTAGTCCCTTCCCTGATGAAGTCCCTAACACAGCATGAAGCAGGAAGAACTTTATCAATGCTACGTTAGGGACTTCATCATAGGAGCCTCAGTTTTCTCAAAGATATGGGTGGTTGCTTTCTTTTTTTAATGAAGATAATAATGTCTATTCCACAGGGGACTTTGTGAGGATTAAATGAAATAATGCACACAATTCACCTAGAACCCTGCCTTACACACAGCTGCTCAACAACCTTCCTTCGCTTCTCCTTCATTCCCAGGCTAGCTGTGCCACTTCAGCCCCACCAGGAAAAATATTTAAAGCTGGAGGGAGGAAAAATGGAGGATGTAAATTATGTGAGCTCTATCTATTCTAAATCCTAGATAGCAAAATGAAGTCAGTTCTTGAATTAATTTAGTGAAAGACTCACAGATTTGAAGATCTTCGCATTTATGTGTTGCAGGTCTTTCACTTTAAAGAACAGGAAATTGAAACACAGAAGGGTTCCTCTAGGATAAAAGCAATAATTGAACCCAGCATTCTACTTTTGCTTCAGCACTTCAGCCCGAGACCAGCTCAGGAAACACTGCCAATTTTTGCCTGATTTATTAGAATGTGGTAAATTACAGAATTAGGCAACATGCTGCATTAAGTCAACTCTTGAGAGAACACAGATGGACACAGTAAGTATAACGGTCAAGAGCACAGGCCTTAAAGGTGAGAAGAGAACTTGGCAAGTCACCTGTCCTCTCTAGAAGCCTCAATCTCCTCATCTATCAAGGTGGGGTCATTATGGTACCTATCTTTTAAGGACATTAAGAATAATAAATGAAATAATGCACAAAAAGCACATTGCACAGCGCCTAGCATGCAGTAAGCACTCAAAAAATGTTACTTTTATTAATGATAAAAGTAACAATTTACCCTGTCAGACTAGGATAGCTGAAGTTCTTAGCCATAATCACATGCTAAACTAATATTAGGTCATAGAAAGGAAAGAAAATTATTACACCAAAGGTGGGCTATGCAAGGCACCTGCATACAAATACACACCCAATCTGAACATTCTTCACATTAGCTTTATCCTTCTGAGATAAGCAGAAAAGAGGGGAAAGGAAAGAAAAAAACAAGAGGAAAGATTAAAAAAAAATAGAATTACTTCTCTAGGCTTTAGCATTATGTCTATTCAATCCAATAGACAATAAAGTGTATGAGTCTCACACAGAACTGCTAAAATAGTTTCATCTCCACAAGAGTAGATCCTAAACCTTATGATCAATTATTCTAGTGGATCAAAGTAATTTCATGGGTGCTACAAAATCTTACCACATGGAAATGCAAGTGGGTACCAATTTACAGCATTAAAGTCTAACCCTTCTGTAACTTCTTCCTGCAGGAAAGTCACTGCATAGTTTACAACATTTCTCCATTCTCTATTAGGTTATCGCATTTATTCACTCTCCATAGTAAATATTCATATGTAAATTGTTAATTTCAAGTATAGCTGAAGTGGATTCCAAATTAGCTGCATTTGCTTATCTTATCACCAAATCTCGTCAAGGCTTTGTCAAGGTTTCTAAGAAGGAGCTGGTCTGGCAGCATAGTTGTTAAGTTCGCATGCTCCGCTTTGGTGGCCCAGGGTTCACAGGTTCCAGCGTGGACCTACACACCACTCATCAAGCCATGCTGTGGCAGCATCCCACATACAAAGTAGAAGAAGATTGGTGCAAAAAAATATTTCTAAGGAAATGTAAGTACTCAAGAAAAGGGTGGCTGAGGAGGAGAGAATCTCATTTTCTCCATGTCCCCAGAGGAGTATTCACCCATTTACTTCAAGGAAAAGTTTCAAGGATGAAGTTGAAATTAAATGTGAAATACAATAAACTTTCATCATAATGTTAGTAGCTAGAACTAGAGGACTGGGCTAGCGATGAGTTTGTAGATTAACTGTGTTTAATCAGACTCTCCATGCTGGTAGCTTGTGTTGTTTCAGGAAACATCCCTAGACCAGAGCTTTAACAGCAATCCAACACAGGATTCTCCAGAATTGGTTTCCACCCTGGTGTTTACTGTAAAGTTCAACATAGATTTGGGTTAAAAGCAACGGGCAGTGACCAGTTACCTCGCTCCTATCCAATGCTCCAATTTTACCTATATCAATTGATCCACTCTCATATAATGCACAATGTGGCTACCCCTTTTAAAAATAATAGGATTTCCAAAATTTTGCTCCAGTAGAAGCCATGGCACAGCGAACCCTAAAAAACTACTGTTTAAAAAAACAGAAGAGAAATGGATTTGTCTAGCCAATTAAAAAAAAAATCTTAATGCAAAATAAATCAATCCTTTTGGCACTAGATTAGAAGCATTATTACTCATTATATTAACTAGGTCAATAATAGTCACACTGTCGCCCACAAATATTCCACAAGACATTTCTAGGAGCGGAGGAGGGAGACATTTAAACTGAAAAAGTGTGGCCACAGCCAGGGAGCATTAATGGGTCTGCTGAGACTCGTAGGCCCTTGTCCTCCAACTTAACCTTCTCAGTGTCAAAAGGCAATTTAAAGGTTCTCTGGGGAATAAGGAAGTTGTCTAGCATGGATTTCTTACACTCAGTATGCTTGCAATCCAGTTGAGGAGACAAGAGGAAAATTCCAAGGTATGGATGAAAAATGCTAAAGGCGATCATTGATGAGGAAATTCAGATATGGCCTAACCCAGGGAAGAATTAATGGGTGAGGAAGATAGAGAAGGGTGGAAAAGGTCATTGTAGATAGGGAAATACAGTATTAAGATAGAAATTGCTATACAATCCAAATGTACAAGTGCCATTCAGTAGTTCACTTATTTCAAGCATAAATATTTGACACAGCAAAGTTCTAGAATAATTTTAAAAATTTCATCCATTGATGAATGGCTAAACAAAATGTGATATATCCATACAATTAAATATTATTTGGCTGTTAGAAAGGATGATACATGCTACAACATGAGTGAACCTTGAAAACATGCTAAGTGAAAGAAGTCAGTTACATAGAACCACACATTGTGTGGTTCCACCCACTGTATGATTCCATTTATATGAAATGTCCAGAACAGGCAAATCCACAGAGAAATAAAGTATACTGGTGGCTGACTCAGGCTGGAGAGAGAGAAGGGAACTGGGGAGTGATGGTTAATGGGTTAGGGTTTCTTTCCACAGCGATGAAAAGGTTCTAAAATTATAATATTTTCACAACTCTGTGGATAGACTAAAAACATTGGCATGCACATTAAATTGTATAAAGGGGTGAGTTATAATGGTGTGTGAATTTTACCTTAATTAAATTATTATGAAAATGTTTTTAAAAGCTCTAGGAAGTTATAATACTTAAATGACAACAATTACTACATATTGCATACCACATATGCACTTAGAACAGTGTCTGGCACATAGGAACATTATTATTACATCTGAACTACAGAGCAAACTATACGTTCTCTTCAAGTTTCTCTAACAGAGATTAGCACTGGGCATTTCAAAATCTCTTTCCAATCCTGCCCTTCCTTGCAAGCAAGCCACACGGTTAGTACGCTATGAGGTACTCCTTCTTTCTCACTGGGATCAGAGTAAATAGTCTCCTCACTGGTCTCCCCAACCTCAGTCTCTCCACCATTTAAACGTTTACTAATTTAGTCAGAGATAAGTTTACTCCCTTTATTCAAAACGCTTTTAATGGTTTTGAACTGCACAGCAATTAAGTTTTACACAACTGAGTCTGATAATAGAGTCTAAATTTGACCTCACCCTACCTATCCAGGTTTATCGCCCATCATACTCTGCCAGTCTAACTGGATTTCCCACACACAACCTATGCTGTCTCAGTGCCTTGTCATTGTTCTCCCTTCAGCTTCATCTTTAACTGCCATGTCCCTTGTGAAGACTTACTTTATCTCCCCCCAATTAAAAGTCATTTCTTATGCCCCTGATTTTTCATAACATCATTGTTTTTGTACTTCAATACTGACACATCATATAAGGTTTTGCATTTCTACATGTCTTATTTACCCTTTTAAATTACAGACTCCCTAGGGACAGAAAAATGATGGTGTGGTGGAACTAGCCAGATTTGCCCTTGCCTTTTAGCTTTGTGAGGCTGGGACACAGGTCTCAGAACAGTAGAGCCCCAAAGGCCTTTCTGCCACTTACTAGCTGGGTGACCTTTTTTGTGGAAGTTATTTAACTTCTTAGAATCTAATTTCCTCATCTATAAAATGGGGTTAGAAAAATTACCTTAGGGGTTGTAGGGAGGAATAAATAAAACAACCTATGTAAAGAACCCAGCACAGTGACTAACTCAAATAACTAGCAGCTGTGACTAAGCTGGGGCCCTCATGTACCTTGGTCTATGTGCTCTGTGTGTAACTCTGTGCGCAGTAAATGCACTGAATGAGTGAACCAACCAAAAAACAGACTAAGGGCAGGCAGAAGTGGAATGACAATACGTGTGAGTGAGTAAAAAGGGGGATAGGATAACGCTGTGTGACTGTGCAAAGAGCTTTCTTTCTGAAGCCTTTAAAAGACTTATTCTGTTTTAAACTGAGAGGTATCTTCTCCAAGAGGTATATTATTATCCCAATGAAGATAAAAGATTGCTAAAACTGAGGCATAAAAAGGAGAAACTGATACTGGCTCAATACAAGGTTGACCAAAGGGAAGCCATATTATGGAACAGAAACCATATTGTAACTTTGAATGACCTCTGATTACCTAACCCAGACATACTCTGTAGATTTTTATGGCCCCTCCCAGCTGGTATAAGTTGATAACTTTGTTCTTTTGAGTTCCTTAGGAATGTGATGACCCCTGGGCAGAGAGTCTATGCTGATAGCCATCATCAATGACAACTGAAAGATCAGGGTAGAAGGTGTTGCTCCAGTCTCTGATGCACATCCAGTAAAACAAAAGACTCTCAGAACTACGACCAGATGTCTGCCCCAACCAGACACCAGATGCCTCCCTCACCTGAAGACCAGCACCCTATAATAACTGGCCTGTAGTCTTTGCTCTGTAAGGTGGGTCTTTCGGACATTAGTCAGCCATCTTCCCCCTTGCTAGCAAGCTGTAATAAAACCCTTTCTCTCCTACCACCTTGCCTCTCCACTATTGGCATGCCTTGCGGCTGGCGGATGACCCCCCCCCCCCCATCTTGGGTGGTAACAAAATAACTTGCCCCAGGGCAACTCCAGTCACTAGAATTCTCAATACAGCTTAGGATTCCAGCATCCTCTTCCTTTTCATAAGATCTGTCTGTCCTGACCAGGGCACAAGGGGCTTATCCCTCACAATCCCTAGAAACACATTTTAGTAGCTTCCAAGTGAGTTCTTTTGTAGATGAAGTTTCTTTCCATTTACCCACTTTTAAAGCAAAATAGAACCCTAATGGGTCTAAGTATTAGGCTCTGTCATTAACTAATTGTGTGACATTAGACTAGTCGCCCTCAAAGCTTTATGTTTTCATATAGTCAATTAATTTTAATCAAAGCCTCTCCCTTTTGCCCATAAGAATTATAATACCACATGCATTGCTCATCTTCTATGTTGATATAGCTGTCTAGCCAGAAGATGTTCAAATGCAAAACATTAAAGTCCTTAGACCCTAGGGTGGAGGAAAGATTTTATTCAGAAATACAATCCTTGCCTTTCTACAAATTTCAGGTTCTCCGTCTTCTACTAGTACAGTTAAGCCCCGAATTAGACACACAGATTGCCCTAACATGTGACAAATGGCCTTCATTGACAGGGAAAGGACAGTAGGGCAGTGTCCTCAGCCTTGGTAACCAGAAGACTACAAGGCCAGGCACCTTCCTGCCAGAGCCTGCTTTAGTGTCCAGCCCCTCAAAGACATGGAAAAAAACCAAGTGGAAAAGTTTCTGTTTATACAATACAAAATACAAGGATCCACATCCAAATGGCAACACTCCTCTCTTCAAGTCACTCTTTCAAGCCCAACCCACGTCAGTCCTTAGTAGAGGTCTGAAAACAATGCCATTCCCTTCCCAGCCCAGTTTACCTTGAGAAGACAAACACAGACATCCACACCTGCTAAAGTACTGAGGCCATGGACTAGTTCTAAGGTGACCAGGTATTTGGACAGACACAGGGCGTGTGTGTGTGTGTGTGTGTGTGTGTGAGAGAGAGAGAGAGAGAGAGAGCGAGGGAGAGAGACAGACAGAATGAGAGACAGACAGGGTATTCATTGGGTAGAGGACAGGATAGCTGACTTGTGCAATAGTAGCATTTGTTTTTTTCATCAAATATTTACTGAGCACCTACTCTGGATGTGCAAGCACTGTAAGAGGGTACTAGAAAGAGCAAGGCAAACATAATCGTTATTCCCCACCTCAGTCCTTAGGGAATTTACAGCCGGGTGTCGGCAGGGGGGGGGGGGGGGGGGGGGGGGGGGGGGGGGGGGATGGGGGGGGGGTGGCGGCAATTCAACAGCTGTTTATAGCACAGTGTGATAAACAGAAGAGACCCAGAATCAGATCACTGTATGGCAATGCTCACAGGTGGCAGATATAAATAGCAGCAGATACACAAATCAATGCAGGTCCATCCTGTAATTCCCAGCTTCAGCCTCCAAAGAAACACCCGCAGACCGAATGCAAGATACGTCATCCCTTGGGTTGCCCTTCCTCTCAACAACCCAGTCTAATCTTTTAGTGAGGAGGGATAGAAATCTGAAACTACAGCACTGCCAAGGGAAAATAAAGAATCTGGTCCTTAGGGCAGTGGTATGGAATAATGGAAAGAGTGTAGACTTTAGAACTAAACTAGCCTGGGTTCAAATACTAACTCTGATATTCTACTGATTGAATCACATGAAAGTGCAGATATTTAGCCATTTTTTACAGTTTCACATGTTCCACATACTTCATCTTCTGTATTCTCTAGAGGTAAATCTCTTTACCTAAGCTTTAGTTCCTTCAAGCATCAATCACTACCTTTCAGGGATATTGTGAAAATTAAATGAAGAGATGTAAATGAAAATACCTGATACATAGTAAATGTTCAATAAACACTCATTTCCCCAAAGGCAGTAAGATGCATGAATTGTAAGGAGAGGGAGCTATTTCTGGTCAACCCTGAGTTTAGGAAACCAAGCAAAGATAGATTAGGGGCCTACACAGTGGCATAGTGGGTAAGTTCACACGCTCCACTTCAGCAGCCTGGGGTTCACAGGTTTGGATCCCAGGCACGGACCTAGCACCGCTAGTCAAGCCACCTTGTGGAGGCATCTCACATAAAATAGAAGAAGATTGGCACAGATGTTAGCTCGGCAGCAATCTTCCTCAAGCCAAAAGAAGAAGGTCAGCAATAGATGTTAGGTCAGGGACAATCTTCCTCACAAAAAAATAAATAAATGAATAAATGGGGCCAGCCCAGCAGCGCAGTGGTTAAACTGGCACACTCCACTTCACTGGCCTGGGGTTTGCATGTTCAGATCCCGGGCACGGACCTACACACTGCTCATCAAGCCAGGCTGTGGCAGTGTCCCACACACAAAATAGGGGAAGATTGGCATAGATGATAGCTCAGGGACAATCTTCCTCAAGCAAAAAGAGGAAGATTGGCACAGATGTTAGCTCAGGGAGAAACTTCCTCACAAAAAGAGAAAAAGATACATGAACATGAGGTTTCCTTGGATTTTGATGGTGGGAGAGACTGTGCGTGTGGGGGTGGAGGGCAGGCGCAATATGGGAAATCTCTGTACCTGCTGCTCAGTTTTGCTGTGAACCTGAAACTGCTCTAAAAAATAAAGTCTATTTAAAAATATGGGGAAATATATGAGGTGTCTTGGGCTTGTTTTATTTAGACTCTGAGCTCAGAGGTCCCAGTATACACACTCCATGGTGTTCACACTGATTTCCAACTTGAAGCCTTCTCAGTCACCCTGTTAAAATCTTGGTGGAGTCCCAGAAGCCTCTGTTGATCTGGTAAGTGAAAACATACACATAAATACCGATGATCTCAGTGGTTCTCCCCCTCTCCCCGGCACATTCCTTTGCAGCACAATCTCTCTCACTTGGCTGGAGGCTCTCTGTTTACAAATAGGCCTGACTGGGCTTAATTTAGCAAAGTACAGGCCTCCTGTGAGAGCCGGGTGTGAGGCTGGAGCCCAGCAGTCCCCAGGACACCTTGCGTGGAGACAGGACCTAGCCCCATGGAAGGGGCTGAGAGGGATGCTCGGAACGATTATTTCCCTCAGCACTTACGAGCTGGAGCTCAGGGCAACCATCCTGCGCTTTCTGTGACTTCTCTTGGGGCAGCAAGGATAGCACCGGGGCCTAAGTGGAGTTTAAAAGTATAAACTAAAAAGCTACTAATTTTTCTATAGATAAATTGGTGCATAGAAAATTAATGGCCTACTAAATATTTTAAATTCTCTGTGACATCTAACATGATCTGACATTTATCCCCAAATTCAGCTCTCAATTCTGGATTGATATTGGTGCTTTGATCTATTCTCCAAAAAGGATAAAGCCACTCATTGGTGTCCTACAATGTCCAGGATAGTTTTTCTTACATGGAAGTTTACATTACAAACTGGAGTCTAAGTTCCAACACCCGGCTGTCACTCCTCTTGAAAGCCTAGCTGTGTCCTGAAGCCAGGTCCTGTGAGCAGGCGGCTCTTCTGAAGCTCTGCCTCTATCTGCGACCCGGACAACGCTTAGACCAGAGTCTACAGCTACAGCATGCAGGACGGCAGCCACGAGCCACACGTAGCTATCGAAGCCTTGAGATGTAACTGGTCCAAAGTGAAATATGCTGTCAGCACGTCAAAGACTTAGTACACACTGGATTGAAGACTAACCACAACCAAAGAACATAAAATCTCAATTTTTAACGACTGATTTCATATTGAAAAGCTATTTATTTATTTATTTATTGGTGAGGAAGAGTGGCCCTGAGCTAACATCTGTTGCCAGTCTTCCTCCATTTTGTATATGGGACGCCTGCCGCAGCATAACTTGATGAGCAGTGTGAAGGTCCATGCCTGGGGTCTGAACCCACAAACCCTGGGCTGCTGGAGCAGAGCACGCAAACTTAACCACTGTGCCACCAGGATGGCCCCTGAAATGCTAATATTTTAAATACATTATTAACATTAACTTTACACGTTTCTTTTTACTTTCTTTTAATATAGCCACTAGAAAATTTTAAATTTCATCTGTCACTTGCATTATATTTCTGTTGGACAGCGTTGCTTTATGAGATGTTAGGCAAAAGATCTACTAGCTTAAGCACATTACACGAAGACATGCCCTGACCTGCATCACAGTTAAGCCTGTGGTATAAGAACCCCTTTAAGAGTTTTATGGGGTGATGGCATTCATCAACCAACAAAACACAGAACTGACTCCAGCGAACAATAAATGAAGCAGAACTATCTTGGGGGGTGATAATAAGCATGACACTGAATAGGAGTCAGATCACAGGACTATTCAAACAATGTTCAGACACTAAACTGTAAGTGTCAGGAAGGCAGAGACCTGCTCCATCTTCTCACCATTATATCCCCATTGCTAGCAGGGGTCCCACACGTAGAAGAGGATTATACATTTATCCAAGGAATGGATGTTGTTCAAAATAAAACAACCCACACTTAAACAATTCTCACTGTCAAGAATTTCCTCTTCTTCCACTGTTCCTTTTCTCAATTTGTCTGCTTCCTACTTCTGCTGGCCTTTCTCTTGGAGAGATGGCTCAGCTCCAAGAAGAGTTGGAAGTTCACGCAGGGTGCTTGAAAGCACAGCTTCTGGGCCTCTCAGGTGGAGGACACAGCAAAGGATAGAAACATGGTCTCCCCTTCCACCTTTTCGGTACAGATGAGCCCCACTTGCAACTTCTAGGGTGTTTGCAATCAATCCACACAAACTTTCTGAGTTTCTATTATGGGCTCAACAATGTTGAAGATTATGTTGAAGGGCACAGAGAAGGTTTGAGATCAATCCAACCCACAAAGTGTTTATAATCTAAAGGAGAGATACATGGAGAGATAATTGCCAGCCAGGGATTAAACACATGCCAAATAATGTATCTGAACTGTAATTGCTGGAAGAGCACAGAGAGTGAAAGGTGATTTCTCTCAGTGGTGATGAGGAAAGGCCCACCTGAGCAGGAGGAATCCGAGTTGGACTCTGAAACCTGAGTAGGGTTTGGATAAGCAGAGAAAAGGGATACAGACATTGCAGGTGTAAACAAGGATGTGTCAGCAGGAATTAGTACACATGAAGGAGAGTGACTCACTCTAGGAACAAGTTTGAAAATACACAGTGGGAGAAGAAAGCTTGCTTCCTGCCTCACTGAGGATATTGAAACAATAGAAGAAAACTCTGACAGTCTCCTACCACCATATCTGCATATCTACCAGCATCTATGCTCACACGCTGTCTTCTCACTTGTGACTACAGATTGATTATCCATGCTCCTATCTAAAGCCAAACATTTCATTACGCTTTAGGCCTTATTTTACCTCTCAAAAATAACATCCAGAAAGTCTCCCCTTCTCCCCTCCATCAATATTTCATTTTCTATTGGAAAATTCTACTGGTATACAAACAAGCTATTATTCATCCATCTTTTTAAAAATCTTCTATGGACCCCACACCCTTACTAGGTATGTAGTAAAATCTTCTATGGACCCCCTTACCCTTACCGTCCCATTTCTTCACTCTCCTTTGCAACAAAACTCCTCAACATCATCAGTCATACTCATTGACTCCAATTCTTCTCTGATTTTTTTGTTAAACCTACTGCAATCAGTCTTTTGCCTCCACCAGTCCACCAAAGCTACTCTAATCAAGATCACTAATGACACTCATGTTGTAAAATCCAAAGGTCAATTCTTAGTCATCACATTACTGGAGTTAGCAGCAGCATTTCAAAAGGTTGATCCCTCCCTCTTCCATTATACACTTTCTTTATTTGGCTTCCAGGACTCCTGACTCTTGGCTTTCCTCCCACTTCACCAGTTGCAGCTTTTCTATCTCCTTTGCTGGTTCTTCCTCCTTTCCCCAAACTATTAATGTGAGAGTGACCCATGGTTAAATCTTTGATCCTCTTCTCTTCCCCCTTGGTAGATGTAACTCACTTGGTGATCTTATACAGTCTCATGACTTTAAATGTCATCTATATGCTTACAACTCCCAAATTTACATCTCCAGCCCAACCCTTCACCCAGAACTTTAGACTTATATATTCAACTGCTTACTTGAGATTGCCACTGGAAATGTCCCAGAAATTTCTCAAACACAAAATGTCCAAAATTAAACACCCACTCTCCACCCTCAAACCAGCTCTATACATATCCTTCCCTATTTAATTATGGTAACTCCATCCTTCCAGTTACTTCGGCCAAAAGCCTTGGAGTCTTCCTTGATTCCTTTCTTTCTCTCACATTCTACATCCAGTCCATCAGCAAATCCTGCTGGTGCTACCTTCACCCTCACATCAATTGTTACTACCTTAGTCTGATCGCCATCATCTTCTACGTGGATTGTGGATTACTGCAATAGCTTCCTAATAGCCCTTCTGCCTTCTACCCTCACTTTTCTACAGCCTATTCACAATACTGTAACCACAATAATCTTTTCAAAGTCAGATAGGGCTGTAATCTGCACTCCTCCGTGCAAAACCCTTCAATGGCTTCCCTTGTCAATCAGAGGAAAAGCTGAAGTCTTTAAAATTATCTATAAGGGCCTATCTGAGGTACACCAGCCCCATTACCTCTGGGGCCTCATTCCCAGCATTCTTGCCCTTTCTCAAGCTGCTTCAGCTCCCATGGCTTTTCTCTTTTTCTCTCCCTGGAATATTCTATCTCCAGTTATCTGTTTAGCTAACTTCCTCATTTCCTTCAAGTTGTTGCTTAAAAATCATTTTCTGTAGCATACCCACTTTGGAAAACAGTTTGGCAGTATCTTATAAATTGAAATATATGCTTATTACATGACTGAACATTTCCACTACTGGATATCTACACAAGAGAAATAAAGACTTATATATGAATATTCATAGCGGCTTTATTCATAATAGCCAATCACTGGACACAATCCATATATTCATCAACAGGTGAATGGATAAACAAATTGCATTATATTCATACAACAGAATACTATTCAGCAATAACAAGCAATGAACTACTGACAAAAACGACATGGATGATCCTCAAAATCATTATGCTAAGTGAAAAAAGCCAAAGATGAGAATCTATACTGTATGATTCCATTTATATGAAATTCTAGAATAGACAAAACTAAACTATAGTCAGAAATCAGATCAATGGCTTCTTGCAGGCAGAGGTATGAGAGAATTGGTATCACGGGGACATATGGCAACTTTTTCGGGTGATGAAAATGTTTTAAATCTTGATTGTGTGGTGGTTATTGCATGGATGTATATATTTATTCAAATTCATCACACTATACACTTAGTAAAGTTGATTTAAACAGAAAGATGAAAAGAAAAACAGATATGATAAAGGAAGTGGCAATGCAAACAGCCAAGTGCAAAGGGTGAGCAAGGAGCTCAGCACAGAGACCACCCATCTGGGATGTTTTCATTGTCTCAGGTCAGCCTTGAGAGCTATTAATGTTCTAAAGGTAAAACCTAGGAACAAATCTTCCTCCATTAGTCACTCTCATGTTTATTTACTTCCCTTTCCATCCCATCTCTGCCAAAAAAAAAAAAAGTGGGAAGGATCATATGGTAGATAGATTCTAACATGGCTGTCCATGATCCCATGTTCATGCTTTTCTGTACTCCTCTCCCCTTGAGTATGGGCAGGATGTGTAACTTGCTTCTCCCCAATAGCATATGGCAAAGGTGATGGAATGTCACATTTGTGACTATGTTAAGTTTTAAGTCTCTGTCTTGCTAGCAGCCTTGCTCTAGAGCCTCTCCTTGCTGACTTGATGAAGTAAGTGGCCATGGGGAGAAAGCCTACCTGACAAGGAAAAGCAGGTGGCTTCAAGGAACTATGGGCAGCCTGTAGCCAACATCCAGCAAGAAGCTGGAACCCTTAGTCCTACCACCACAAGGAAATGAATTCTGCCAAGAACCCACATGAGCTCAAAAGCAGATCCTTCCCCAGTCAAGCCTCCAGATGAGAATTCAGCCTGGCCAATACCTTGGTTGTAGCCCAGTGAAACCCTAAGCAGAGAACTCAGCTAAGCTGTGCCTGGATTACTGGCCCACATAAACAGTGAGATAATAAATATGCACATATGCTTTTAAAATCACTTTCTAAATGTGGCCTCCCCTGACCACTTTTTAAATATGCAACCTGCCCTCCACTCTTATGTTTTTCTTTTTTTTTTCCCCAAGAGGACTTACCACTTTCCAACAGACTACATATTTATTTATTTATAAAGTTTATTGTTCATTGTCTGTCTCCTCATGCCAGAATATAAATTCCATGAGGGTAGGAATGTTTCTCTATTTTGTTGATTTACATTCCAACCACTTCCACCTAGCACACAGTAGGTGCTCAAAAAGTATTTTTAAATGAATGAGGCTTCATGCTTATGTTTAAACTAGGATCAATCTATTTGTATTCTCAGCAGAAACAGGGCAAAGCTAATGACCATCTGTCACACACAGAGACTTCAAGTACCTAACATCTATTAGGTTACTTCTGACCCTGTGCTTCCCCAAAGTGAAAATTCCAATTCCATTGCCCTCTTCTCATAAGCCTCATTTTCTAATTTTTATTTTGGTTTGAGTACTTTCCAATTTCCTCTGAATTTCTGGAGCTTCAGGCCAGACTCAGCACAAGTCTGACAGGGCAGTGCACAGGGATAAGGACAGCCTGGTGTCTATTACATTCCACGTGGCAGTTTGCACCTGTTTCACAAGTAAAAATGAGGTCAATGCCACCTTTTACTGCAGATACATCAATGAGACAACGCCTTCTTCCTGCCACAATCTCAGCGAAAGCGACTATGAAAATGGGTATCCTTGACTAGAGATCTTTCTCTTTAGTCAAACCCTAACACAATGTAGAGTTATTCACTAAAAAACATCGTTTGCATTTGAAAGAGGGACTAACTTTAAATTCTAAAGAATGTGCCAAGGCCTTGCTATTAACCGAAGAATTTAGGCCATGGGGCCGCTGGGACACCAGGTACACTCCCTGAGGCTATTAATGGAAAAGCTGGTCCGCGAAAATGGGGACAAGACACCAACTTCATAGGGCTATTATGTGGTTGAGATTAAATATGTATAACATGCACAGCATAGTGCCCGGCACACAGTAAACACTAAATGGATTTCCTCCTCCACAGGGTTTAAATAGGAAGCGTTTAGCATTTCTTTTCCATGTGTATATGTGAAATTGGGGAAAGGAGAAAGGATATGTGACAAAGGACAGAAAGAGCCTAAGAGTGGGGAGAATCCTGATACCAGAAGTTTGGACAAGACCTGGATCTAGAAACCTCTCCTGAAGACAAGTAGCCTAGAAAGGACAGAGAAGTCCTCTGGCTGTTTTCCTCAGGACGATTTATTTTCCTCCTTCTTATATCAAGACCCTTAGGCACTGATGACATACCCTGACACCTTGAAGAAGTAGGGGAAACAGGAGAGGAATGAGAGGAGGGAGAAAATAGGAAGTCAGCAGCTGAGGGCCAAAAGAAGGTAGAGAAAGCCTGAGGTGGAGTTCCAGTTCTATTTGACATCACCACCCTCTAGCTGGAGCAGTTCAAGCAAGCCCCTTTAGGTGGTCCTACATAACCAAGCTTTCCACAGCTAACAGAACCCCTATGGTTCTCACCCCCAGCTTCACAGAAGCTGGCAAAGATCAGTTATTATTATCCTGCCTCTGCCTCAGTCCTCTAAGGCTCTAAACGGTCTGGTAGCAAGCTCGGCTTCTTCACAATCCCACAGACTGGAAGGGGTCGGAGAGAAAGAACCAGACTTAGAAGAGAGACTGCTCCTCACCTCTAAGGGATCTGCTCCTCTGAGCCCCAGAGGTTCACTACCTTCATTTGATTTGTGTGCTGGGAAGACCCTAGGGTCCAGCTCTGGACTCAGGAGTTCCTGACTTTGGAGCAGAGTCATGACAACACACCTTATCATCAATTGAGTTGTCCTAGGTGGGCAGGACAAGGTTTATGTTTGCATTGAGTAGATACTCAGCCTAACTGGAGAGAATCTGGATAACAGGGAGGTCCATTAGAGAGTCTCTGAGAGGGAAAGACACTCATGTGGCCTCAGAGAGAAGCTCTGAAACCCATCAAGAAAAAGTGACCTGGAAGGACTTGCTTACTTCTGGCCCTCAGCCAGTGCCTGGACTCTCCTCTTGCAGCTCCGGGTCATGGCCTTCAGGATGGCAGCCTCCCTCCACTTGCCTGAGGGGCCTCGGAGGAGGGCTTCCTTCTCAAGCCTCCATGTGGGCTTTCTGAGACCCTGTGTGCATAAAAATGTGGCTTCCTGCCCTTCATGGCAGGGGGGACTTGCATGAGGTTGGGAGATGAAAAGCTGGCATTACAGGGCAGCCTGTGCCTTTCTTTGACTCCCAACCTCTTCAAGCCAAGTTTCCAAATAATAGGGATGGTAACTGCCCAGCGTAGCCGACAGTCCTTTCTAAAGTTACTTGGCAAAAAGCCACCTATTACTTAGCTCTCCACAGAACGGCATGTACCAAGTCGGATCAGTCTTTTGGTGTGTGGGTGGATTAGCTGCTACTTAATACGATAGGGTGGGCCCATTTCCAGTTTGCACCAGACCCCAAGCTGTGTCTTCTCCAAGTACAACACAGCCTCATTTCTCTGTGAAGTTGAACTTGCTTAGATGAGATGGCAAGGACCAGAGGAGGAAGCAATGCCAAAAAAAAAAGTTCACAGTGGCTTTTAGGAACATATAGATGAAGCTCCTGGGGAAGGGGCATGCAGGCTGAAGAACTAAATATTTTCTTTTGGCAGGAGGCACAGGGTACAGAATCATTTATCTGTGACTTACTCTAGCTCCTGCTTTACGTATTCTATTTTAGCCCAGGAGGGCAAAAGGGAAAAAAGTTTAAACTTCTGACAAGCATAGAAATTCCTTGATTTTGTTGAAGATCGAGGAAGTCACTGAAAGTGCCTGGAAAGGAAGCAAGACCTCCTGGATTCTAGTTTCAATTTGGCCATTAATTTGTCGTGTGACCTTAGGCAAGTCATTTACCCATTCTGGGCCTCAGTCTCATTATCTTTAAAATGAAAGGCGTACTCATTAGAGAAAGCTGAATGAATGGTATATAAGAACTCTCTATACTATTTTTGCAACTTTCCTATAAGTCTAAATTTATTTTAAAATAAAATGCTTTCTTAAAAAGTGAAAGGGATGGGGCCGGCCCAGTGGCGTAGCGGTAAGTTCACGCACTCTGCTTCGGCGGCCTGGGGTTCGAGGATTCGGATCCCAAGTGCAGACCTACACACCGCTTGCCAGGCCACACTGTGGTAGCATCTCGCATACAAAACATAGAGGGAGATTGGCACGGATGTTAGCCCAGGGACAATCTGTCTTCCTTACACACACACACATAAAAAGTGAAGGGGGTCTACAGACTGTCTCCAACACCCTCTGTGGCTCTAAACCATGATGCTATGTTCTTATTTGCCTCCTTCAGGTGAAATAAGTCTCTTTCCGGCTAGCCACATAATATCAAAGCAGAATTTTGCCCACTCCTCCTACCACAGATAAGATGTTGAGTAGCCCTAGCACAAACCTATTTTCTGCTTTTAACGTATTTCACACCCTGGGCAAAAACTGAATTCTCCAAAAACACATTAAAAACACTCCATCCATATTCACTTTGTTCCTGCAAACAAACAAATTCATCCAGTAAGGAAAAGCTGTTTCTGGCAGTCCAACCTTACAGAATCTCAGTTTTTCCCTAGCAACTGGGCTAATTATAACTCCAGCTACCTGGTAACAGCACTAGATTTTCCTGACACAGGCTGGCGGTTTTAAAGCCTTCTCAGCTCTGCGGGTGCCTCCCTTACTGAGAAGGCATCAGAGGAGCTGAGAGACAGGGAGAAGAGAAGCAACTCCCTACTTCAGGGTGAAAGTCCAAAGAGGCTGCAACATCATAGAACTCTGGAGCTGGGAGAGATGTCCAGCCCACCATTTTATACATAAGAACCAGAGGCCCAGAAAAAGTGACTTGTCTTAGCTAGGAACTTGGCAGTCTTCTTGATTGCTTTCCCTCAGTCTTCCCACCCCATCAATCACCAAGTCGTACAGGTATTTTACCTCCTAAATATTTCGCAGATCAGTTCCCTCCCCTCTATTCCTATTGCCAGGGCCCTCATTTAGGTCCTCATCATCTCTTGTCTGGCCTGTCTGTCCTCCTGCCTTATCTTCCTTGAGTCCATCATCCCCACCCACCAGAAGGATCTAGCCTGTTCCCTGCTGTTTAAAGCCTATCAATGGCTCCTTATCACCTCAGGATAAAGTCTACACTCTTTAAAACGGCACAAAGGATTGTGCCCTGCATAATCTTCAGCCTCATTCTATACCCAGTACTTAAGTTTAGCAACAGAAAATCACTTATAATTCTCCACACATCCCATATGGTTTCTTGTCTCTAGGTTTTTGCTTCTGGCAAGAGCCCTTTGTTTCCACCCCACCATCCACTGACTAACTAAAGCTTACTTCTCTTTGAAGACAAAACTCAGGGGTCATCTCCTCAAAGAATCCTTTGTAGATTTTCCTTCCATCTACTCTATCCAGTTGAGTTAGAGATGCCGTATGAGTTCCCTTATGCTTTGTGTGCATCTCTATTATTGCTTTTTCACCACATTCTATCACTTGTGTTTTATTCATCTTTAAAGTCCCAACTTCCAGCATAATACTTGGCATATAGTAGGCACCCAATTACTATTTATTAATGGATGAGTGGATAAATCCAAAGCTCTCTATGATCTGTCCTCTGCTTATCTTTCCAGTCACATCTTACCACCACCACAAGTCCTCGATACCACTAGTTCAAGCCATACTGAACAGCTTGAAGTACCGCCAAGCACACAATGCTTTTCCATGCTTCGGTGCCCTTATATATACTTTTTCTTTTGCCTCAAATGCTCTTCCCCATTCTTTGTTGTGTTATTATCTTTTAAGATTCAATTCAAATGTCATATGCTTGGCAAGCCCTTTCCTGGTGGATTTTGCCATTCTCCTTAGTACTATAAAGCAAGTTACACATACTTCTTTGGTAGCCCTTATTATATCATTTTTATTTATTTGTTGACATCTTTCTCTACCAGCATCCAACACAGTAGCTCATATATAGTAGATAGTCAATAGACACTTGAATGAATGAATGATGTGTGCAAACATGAGTAAACGAATGGCCACGATGATAATACAAATGAGGGAAACATCTGAGACAGGAATTCAGAATGCTTATCCTTTCAAGTATATCATACTACTTCTATCAGTGTGTAAACCTGGATGTACTTAACTAATAGGAAGAAGACGTGGCTTTTAATAAGTTTATGCAGAATCATGTAGACATAGGTAAGGGGATAACTGAAAGTGGATTAGAATTAAATCAGGCTCCAGAATTTAGTTTTGATTTGTTCCCCAGTGGATGGAAGAAAAGGTTTTAAGTATTTAAAGGAAACAATTTCTTCTTCCCTTCTTCCTTATACATAACATAAAATTTACGATTTTAATCAATTTTTAAGTATATCGTTAGGTGGCATTAAGGTCATTCATATTGTTGTGCAAATGTCCATCTCCAGAACTTTTCCCCAACTGATTGTGCCCATTAAACAATAACTCCCAATCACCCCCCTCCCCCCAGTACCTAGAAACCACCACTCTACTCTCTGTCTCTATGAATTTGACTGCCCAAAATACCTCACATAAGTGGAAACATATAACATTTGTCCTTTTGTGACTGGTTTACTTCACTTAGCATAATGTTCTCAAAGTTCATCCACGTTGTAACATGTGTCAGAATTTCCTTCCTTTTGAAGGCTACATAATATTCCATTGTACTATGTACCCCATTTTGTTTATCCATTCAGCTGTCAATGGACACTTAGGTTGCTTCTACCCTTTTGCTGTTATGAATAACGCTGCTATGAATGTATGTACAAAAATCTGTTCGAGTCCCTGCTTTCACTTCCTTTGGGTATATACCTAGAAGTGGAATTCCTGGATCATCTAATATTCTATGTTTAATTTCTTGAGGCATATCCATACTTTTTTCCACAGCAGCTATACCATTTCATATTTCCAATCAGCTATATACAGTGTTTCCAGTTTCTCCACATCCTGGCTACCATATGTTATTTTCTGGGTTTTTTTTTTTTTTAGCCATCCTAATAGGTCTGAAGTTTACATTTTTTAATTTTTTTTTTTTTTTTTGGTGAAGAAGACTGGCCCTGAGTGACCATCTGTGGCAATCTTCCTGTATTTTATATGTGGGTCACTGCCACAGGATGGCTTGATGTGTGTGTAGGTCTGTGCCCAGGATCCAAACCCACAAACTCCAGGCCACCAAAGCAGAGTGTGTGAACTTAACCACTATGCCACCAGGCCAGCCCCTAAAAAAATCTTTAACCAAGAACACAAATATTGGCTGCAACTATTTAATGAATAGAGTTTCTCTACTTTCTTCCTACTGCCACTCCCAAAAAGAAAAGGAAATGGACAAGCAGGGCTTCAAAGACCTCAGAAGGTGAGAATGAGGAGTTAGCACACATAGTGTGCACAGATATGAACACACACAGACTATGTTCATACCAGGCTTCCAGGGAACTGTGTAAAAATAGTTTGGCCAAAGTAGTTCTTACTTCTCTTTCTTTACTTATATTTCTCCCCTCTCTACTATACACATTTCTTAAAGTTCATGTAGGTAAAACATGCGGGGCCAGGTGAGGGTAACCTGAGCAGCTATCTAAACAAGATATCCAATTGTAAAAAAGCAGAGTCACCTCTGTTACATATAAGAAGAAACTATTCCACACCCCACCAGCAGCTGCTGCGGTCACTTTAGATAATAATCTGAGAAGGTGCATACTCTCTAGTATGTGTCTGCAGGTACACAGGACTGCAATAATCCTTTATAGTTATTTAGTATCTAACACATTAAAACATGCCTACCTATGGAGAGGAGGACAGGGCAGGAATTCGTGCCTCCACTTCAGGAGACTAAGGCCCAAAGAAGTTGAGACCAAGGCCAACGACATGCAGTAGGCAAAAGTAGATTCAGAATTCAGGTTTTCTGATTGAGTCCAAAACTTGTGTCCCTACACTGTGATATCCCTCAAAGATGTTCGTCCTTCTGTAATAGCCTTCCATTGGCTCAAGGAGAGTTTCATACAGCCTGATGGAGTTCCTTGGGACCTCACTGAACTTTTGGGTGCTTCTTAGCACAGTAAGTCTGCACGTACAGTATTATTCATCATATTGCCCAAAGCCTAAAGAAATCAGGCTAGGACTAAAGAAAATTAACCAGTGAGCCAAAGGAATTTAATAAGGAGAGTATATCTTAAAAGTTCCCATCAAAAGAAAGGAAATTTGTAACTATGTGTGGTGACAGATGTTAACTAGACTTATTGTGGTGATCTTTTCATAATATGCACATGTCAGATCATCATGCTGCATACTTGAAATGAATATAGTGTTATATGCCAATTATATCTCAATTTAAAAAAAGCTAGGTCTTAAAAATAAAAAAATAAAAAACAAGCTGAATTTAGAGCCAGATCAAACTACAGCACAAAGTATTAAACCAAGAAGATAAAAAATTTTGAATTATAACCAATCACAGTGATAATAATAATAATTTTTGTGAAAGCAAAGGACGTTGTACCATTACTAAATACAATATTTTATTTTTTAAAAAAGAAACTTAACAAATCCAGCCTTTCTTATTTATTCTCTTTGAAGAAACATTTGTGTTTGAGGGCGACAGTAGATTTGCTGCAATAGGAACACAGATTATATTATGTTATTTATACCTGGGCAAACTAAAATGGAGAATTGAGATAAATAGGACAAATGGCCCCAAATCCACTACTGAGGGGGAAAAAAACTGATTTTGAATAAAAAAATCATCCAGATCAAATGTGTCCAGTAATTGGACTTACCTGGACAATTTTATCATCTCAGTTTGTCACAATAATGGCAAATATTTCTTGAGGGCTTACAATATGATAGGCATTGTGCTGATTTCAAGTAATTGGCTCACTGACTCCTCCCCCAGACCCTATAAAATAGGTGCTATTACCACACCCAGTTCAGCACAGAGAAACTACAGTATTTGCCCAAGTTAACACAGATAGCAAGTGGTAGAACCAAGATTCCATCTTAGGTCTCTCTGGTTCATCCTCTTAACTACTATACCCAGTGATAGCAGAGTAGTAGAAATGATGAAAACTGCAAGTAAAGTCAGTAGGCTGTTCATCGTGATTTTTAAAATCGAGTAGCAGAAATATGCTATGTATAAGCTTCAAAGTTTGCTCAGGAAAAGTGTTATCCAATCTGAAAGATGAGAAACCACACAGCTCAAAGAAGTCAGGTAGTTTAAGAACCATAAAAAGAATGGAACACAACTCTTTGAATTCCCATCTAAAGGACAGATCCACTTTAACCTTCTACCATCAAATATGTCATATTTAAACATTGACTCTATCTGGTCCAGGATGACAACATTCAGTTTCTCCTGCTGCTTTTGTTATTGGATCTAGCCCTGTCAGGTTTTAAATTCCATTTTTAGAATGGAACCTTAAATCTTTTTTAAAGCAGCCTTGGGTGATAATAAATTCACACAAGTTTGACAAGTGAGTAGTCATCATGGGGAAAAACACACAGTGAACGGTGGTTGTGTGTGCTGTTTGGGGACTGGGTGTTTACCACACAGCAGTGGATTTCATAAATTCCATGGTCAGGCGTATTTCTAATGGCGGCATCCTCAGCTATCATGAGAATATGCTGGATTAGATAATCAACAGCAACGAGGAAGTCAGCTAAGTTGCCACCCAGAAATTATTTACCAGAGCAGCTGCAGTCCAGAAATGCTAACAAGCCAGTCTCCCTAGGAGTGGGCCATACTCAGCTGTGGACCACTCAGCACTTTCTCACTTTACTTTGCTCCTGAATCAGGAGCTGTATGTTGTGCAATGGTTTTTCCTTTCCTTGCTTCACATGTTCAAAATTGTCTTCCCAAAAAACTGAACCTACAATTAATATTTGCTACCAAGAGGGGGCAGTGGTACTTAATCATACAGGTGTATGCCTCAGTTTATCTGTGCTGAGTGTAAGCAGCCTCCTCCTGTGTGTGTGTGTGTGTGTGTGTGTTTTAAATTACTTACAAATATTGAAGCTTAAAGGATAGTTTAACTTAAACAGTCAACAGAAAAGTAGCCAATCTCACAGAACCAGTTTTTATGTATAATTTAATACTATTTTATTAACCCATTACTAGTATGAGTCCTAAGATTATTTCTGAGTTCTCTGAACAGCTTAAAAGACAGAAACTCTTAACTCCTTTTTTACTTACTTGCTTGAAGTTGGTACTTGTAGGTTTTCACATAACTCTATCTTACAACTTCTCATACAATTAAACATCCTTGCAGCTTCCTTTACAATTAAGGATTATATCTGTTTTAGTCTCTCCCTCAATCAAGTCTTTAAAGGAAGACTTGCCACTTGGAAAGAGAAAGATTGAACCCTCTCTCCAGGCCTTTTCTCCTAAAGTTTCCCATACTGCCCTTCCCTGCAGCCATCATGGTGAAATGCTTGACTGTCTCTCACAAAGACGTAATTTTCACTCAAGTACAAATATCTCAACAAAAATCTGCCGTAGCAAAAATTCATAAGATGATAAAATAATTACTATTCACAATAGACCTGCATTACATATGTTTCATAAACAGTGTTTTTCTTTAAGAGAACCATGCATGCAGCACCCAGATTATTGCAGATTCTAACTCAGTTGGATGTGATTTAATGTTTTTACTATATTTAAAGAAGTATCCTTCCAAAACTAAAGAAAAATCAAGATAAGTTTGGTCACAGAACAGGGCTCTAAATACCCATCTGAACCACCTGACTTACCATCTGATGCATGGCATGTCACTCTCAAGGTCTCTTCACCAACATTGCTGCTAATTAATCATTCTAACCTGGTGGAATCACAATGTGACTAAAAAGGATGAACGTTAAGACACATTCATGGGAATATCTCAGGGTGATATTAAAAGAGCTAAACCTCTTCCTCATTTTTAAATATCATACTATCACTACTAGTAGGCATGTAACTACTATCCCCTCATATATGTATGAAGCTGTGAGGTTTACAACGTGTTTTGATATAAGACTTCTTATTCAGTCTTTATGGCTGCCATTTATCCATACTCTCAACAAAGAATTTCAGTGCCGGTGGTGCTGTGTGTTATTTTTAATGCCAGTTCTACAGGGGCTAGAACAGGCTGAGAGAGGTTAAGTAACTCGCCTTGGTCCCTTAGTTGTCCAGGGCTCCTGATATGGTCGTTTTCTAATCCTTTGCCATTCCATCAAAATGGAACTGCCGTGGTTTCTATTAATCCCTCATCTCTACGTAGTGTGATAAACTAATTTCAACTGTGATGTTAATGATTGAAAATGGCTTTGCGTGTTATGCTTCCAAAATATAATAAGAGCATTTTAACCTAAGCCTTTAGTGTTCCCCAAATAATCATAGCCAAATGGAATGAGTAATGTGACAGGTGGACTGAACAAAGATTTGGTGAGAAGGGAAAGGAGGGGACACAGTAGCTTGAGACCTCTCAAATCATATGATGCCAGTAGCTGCCTGACTCCTCTGCACTTAAGACTAGGAAGAGATAGAGCCATGTCTACTCCCTGTATGGGACTAATGACAATAGTAGTCTAACAAAAGGGTTGTCACCTCTGCATATGACAATGTCCTGTGACTGCCCCCCAGCTCCTTAATCACACTTCTCCAGGACAGCAATGGTGTCCTCTCACACCCCACCCAAAGCATTCCCTGAAGACTATCTCCTTAGCCAGTGCAGAGCAGAGGGTGAGACCAGATGATTCAAGCAGTCAGTTGATTCAAGCTAAAAATATCCTTTCTCTCAAGTTGTCTAAGAAATTGTCCTTCCTTCTGCCTTGCTTTGGAAACAGTTAATGAGGAAATGCTCCTCCCTCTGCGTAGTGAACAAATTCTTTCACTATTCCTACCCTGAGGCAAATACTGTCACTCATCCTGCCCCTCTCTCCATCTCTCTGAGTTACCAACCCTCACTAGGCAATATCCTCCTTGACCCCTGGCGACCCCACTGAGGCACACTCACTATATAGCCACATACAAGAGGAAAGGTCATTCTGGACCAATTTCAGGAAAATTCCAGTTAAAATATGGAAATTCAAGAAAGAAAGAAAATAGGGCTAAATCTCCCAGACTTAGCTGTCCACATTACTTGAATTTACCAAACACTCATTTGGGTTTCATAGACACCAGTTACTCCTCTGAAACAAGATATTTAGTAGCCTGTAATGCTTCCCAAGCTTCTCAACAGGACAGAGCACACATAGACAATGATAATCTTTGTATAGTCTTCTGGTGTAAAGAGCTGGAGATTGAGAATCTCTGATAAAATCAGAGGCAACCAGCTCCAGGTCACTCAGGCTACATCAGAGCTTGTGCAGACACTAAGAAGGCTAAGGAAATCAATATTGTGGTAATCAGTTAGGCAGCTTAATCCTTATAAGCCATAGCCTAATGTCCTCTTACCAAGGTGCTCTCTCGCCCCACCCCCAACTAAGCCAATCTCCTCCATCTTCCTTCCCCACCCCAACCACTCACCCATCAAGCAAGACAGCCCTTCCTTTCAGGGAAGCTGCCATTCCCCCTCCCATCCCGCCTCAGGCCAGCTCCTATTCCATCAGTACCCTTTTCTTCATTCTAAGGTGAACTATGCCTAAGACTGAAATGCCTAAATTCTGTCCTAAAAGCTGATCTGCATAATCATCTTCAAAAGCAAACAAAAATCTCTCAAGGAACAGAAATGTCCTCAGCCCCTGCCCTTGTCTCCAGAGCATCCCTCTCCATCCCCATTGAGCCAGAGCTAGAAGGGGCACTTCTCTAGCGGAACACGTGATCTGGAAACTACTTGCTCCCGAGACATCTCTGGGGCTTGTGTAAAAATGCAAAATTTGAAGCTCCCAGTTACTAAATCAGAATCCCTGTGGGTGAGGCATGGAATCTACATTTTAAACCAGCTCCCAAGGTGATTGTTCTGTTCAATTCCACACCAGAGTTGGAGAGCCTCTGATTTAATCCAGCTTCCTCTCTCTACTGAGAAGGAAAGTAGAAAACAGGCACAAAAGAGGTGAAATGGGTTGTCCAAGGTCACACAGCATTAAGGTGACTAGACCGGGCCTGGAACCCGCCTCCCTGGCTAATTAGCGGAGCAGAGCTAGCAAAAGCCTGGAATATCGATGACTCCGGTGGGTCCGCCACCAGCCCGCGCCGGCGATGAGTCCATAGCCCCTGCACTCACCCGCTTGTAGATGTCCTCCCGGCTGGCCTCATACTTCTGCTGCATGCGCTCCTCCAGGAAGTAGATGCGCAGCTTGAGGCTGAAGTTCTCCTTCTTCAGGTCATTGAGGTGCTGGGACAGAGTGCGATATCCATTAGACATGGTGGGCAACCCATGGGGAGGAGCATGCCCAGTCGCACCCTCACCCCAGGAACTTGGTGCAGCTGCACGGCAACATGAAGCGAGCCGGCTGGGACGCTGCTGAGGCTACTGCGACATGGCCCTGACGGCTGGCGCTCTCTCGGGGACTTGGGACTGGGCTCACTGTTCTGGGTGCTGGAGCACAGCGCACTTTCCTTTTTTACCTCCGGGAGATATTTGCGGAATCCCTGACAGAGGAACATGCTGCATGAACTCAGACACAAGTGGTGTAACCTGACTCCAAGCCAGGACTCGGCTGTCACCCTCCCAGAGCCTCCCAGGTCCAACTGCAGGCAGTTAACAGATTCTCAGAAAAAAGAGAGGACTGATCCCGAGAAGCTTCCAGGAAATAGGGAATGGAGTAATTCAAGGTGATGGGGAGGTTGCAAAAAAGAGAAGGAAATGAAGGGGGTGGGGGATGTGAATGGGTATTTAAGTTCCTGGTGGCAGATTTGCACAATAAAATCCAAAGAAGGGTGGCCAGAAGAAAGAAATAAGTTGTTATAGGAAAGAGCACATGTGTACAAAATGGTGACCACATGTCAAATAGCCCCTCTCTGTCAGGCGCAAATCTTAAAGAACTACTAACCGCAGGGGTCTCTAATTTCCTTTGAGGATTCAGACGCTCCCCTCTAATCAGTTCCTTCCCCATTTTCCTCCCTGGAATTTTCAGTCCCTGAGGCAGTAAAATAAATAGGTTTTATTACCAAGCACCTCCCCTCATACACACTACAGCCACCCCTAAAAGAAAGAGTGAATCTTAGAGTTCAGTAGAATCTTTGCAAACTCTGTTTACCAGTCACACAAGCTCACAAAGAGGCAGGGTCACAGGCTCCTCTCCGCAAGGGATGAGGGAAAGAGAGAGGGAGGCGTCAGCCTGGAGCCCAGAGATTTCAGCCAGTCACTGGTTCTTAACTCCGGCACCTGCCAAGTGGAGCTGGGCACTCATCACCAGATTCTGCTCCGAAAGCAATTTAAGACTCTTGAATGACAGGTGCAACATTAGCAGGAAGTATTATTTATACCACACCACACGGGACATTGAAGGTGACTGGGAGACTACCCCACAGCACAGACACCAAACATGGGTTCTCGGCTGGAATAATACTAGGTTCAAAAAAAATTAACATTAACATCTAATGTAAGGGAGACTAAAAACTTTACACTTAATTCCCAAGTACTCAATTATTCCTCCCCAATTCTTCTGCTCTCCCTTCATCTAATTCTTTCTTAACTCTACATAATAATTCCAATCACTATCTCCTGAGGTAGTATGGTGGGTTTGAGAAATATAAAGATGAAGACAGTCCCAACCCTCAAAGAGCTAAGTGGCTATACACACATAGGTATGTGTTTTACACTACAATCCTCCAAGCTTGTGTTATTCAACTTTTTACATTTTATACTGCAATCCAGTACACACACATACACACACACACATAACTGAAGTGGAAGTTTCACAAAGTGATATTACCATCACCATGGTGATACACTTAGATATCATCCATTCCATTTCTCTTTCTGTGAGTGACCCACTGAATTGATTTCATGACCCACTAATAAGCTTCATTCTAAAGTTTGAAAAAAACTGAATCTATGGGAATCCAGAATAAAAAGTGCTTAATTCTTACTGGGATGATGAGAGAAAGCTTCACCTGGAGTTGAACTTGCACTTTGCTTTGACAGATAGAAAAAGTTGAGTGAATAAAGTGGCCCCAGGAGAGCAGAATTAGAAATGGGCATTCTCTCAAATAGATTTGGATTAAAGTAAGGCGACACGTTTCTTACCCTAGACCATGACTTAAGACAAAATATTCCTCATTTAAAAGAAAAATCTACATGTTGTCGACGAAAATAATCCATAACCAATCTATAAATGAAAATTTGGGTGAGTTTATTCTGAGCTAAAATGTGAGGACCATGGCCCAGGGCCTTTCTTCCCCAAGGAAGAAAGGGCACCGAAGAAGTGGGGTGCACAGAGTGGTTATATACCCCCAGAGAGGATGTTTCACATATGATTGAAATGTCCCTTTTACAATAGTCGCGAGACTGCTCTGTCGGCACAGCGATTGATGGACATAGCAGGTAGGTCTGCTGTCTCGGTGAACACAGCAGGGTGGCAGGTCTGTTGTCTCAAGCTGAGTGGTCACAGGTGAGCTGGGTGGTCAAAGGTGAGCACAGCAATCAGTTCCTGGCCTAAGGAAAGATGCTTATCCTTAAGGAAATGCCAATGTGGGGGGAAGTTGTACCTTTATCTCAAGGGCCTTTGTTCTTGCCGTAGTAAATGTTTAAAGCTGATATACAAGGCACGCTCAACGGCCATGGTCAGGCCCTTTTGGAAAAAACAAAGTCAGGCCGAATTAGGTTTACACCGGATGACTTCCTCATATACTCCAATATATCCTATTGCTTGCC